>NW_015505871.1:1388202-1397858 GCF_001515645.1 Sinocyclocheilus grahami
AGAGAGAGAGAGAGACATGTCAATATGTGTTATATAGGCTACACTAGAGTTCAAAAGTTTTGGATCAGGATAAAGAAATTCATTTTATTCATCAGGAACGCATTCAATTGATCAAAAGTGTCAGCAAAGACATTTATAATGTGTTACAAAAGACTCCTCTTTCAAATAAACGCTGTTCTTTTGAACTCTCTATTCATCTGTGATTCCTGAAAAATAAAATGCATCAGTTTCCACAAAAATATTGTGCAGCACGACTGTTTTCAACATTGATAATAATCAGAAATGTTTCTCGAGCAGCAGATCAGCATATTATACTGATTTCTGAAGATCATGTGACACTGAAGACTGGAGGAATGATGCTGAAAATACAGCTTTGATCACAGAAATACATTACAGTTTAACACATATTCACACAGAAAACAGCTGTTTTAACTTATAATAATATTTCACAATTTTTACTGTATGTTTGATCAAATAACTGCAGCTCTGGTGAGCAGAAGAGACTTCTTCAGCAGTGTGTTTCACACATTTATGTATTTAATCAGGGACAATGCACATTAATAATACACAAATATGTAAAATGCGCCAGATTTAGCCAACACTGGCTACTTTTCATCCGTAGTCCCTTTTGTTTGTTTGTTTATAATATGTTTTTATTTAATCCTGTAAATAAGCAAAGTTTAAAGATTTGGTAAAAAATAAAATAAAAACATATTATGACATAAAATTAATAAGAACTTTATCAAATACTATTTTTTGGTGATCCAGATGTACTTACAACTAATCCGATGTTCATACAATATTTATTAATATATCTATTTTTAACATAAATTATTGTTTTTTTTAATGCTAATTTATATATTAATATATACATATAGGCCTACAGAATTTTTTTTTAAATTTATGACATTTATTTATATTTAAAAATGTCACACAAATTGATGACAATGTATTTTGTGAGCAATAAATAAATCAAATCGAAAAATGCTGCACTGTAATATGATTTGTGGAAACCCAGCTGTGCGCTTGAACACACACGAGAATACACGCATGCATACATAACACGCATGTACAGTCATTTACAGTATTATCTGTGCATGCTAATGCTGATTATTCCCGCAGCAGCCGAGCAAACGCGTATTTACTCTAGTACTCGCGCATGCAAATACACAACCGCTTCCATGCAGAGGCGTTTCATCTATAACTCAGGGGCCCCGCATAACAGCATCCTCGTGAGAGGGGCCCCATCCTAAAATCACCAAGATCTCTATATGCGTTCTTGTATAAAAACCCAATTTATACGTGAAATATTAATTCAATAAACAATCATTATAAAATACATGTTTCCCTGTTTCTCTTACAGTACTGTTATAATACTGTATTTATTTACAGTTCATTAACTCATTTATGTACTCAATTATTTTAATCTTATTTCGATTTATTTTATTAACTTTTTTATTTTAATCTGTTTACTTATTTGTGTTTATTTACGTATTTGATCTGCTTATTTGTTTATTTAATCTAATTTGGTTTGTTTATTTATTTTAATCTATTTTATCTGTATTTACTCATTCATTTAGCCTACTTATTACTTTTAATCTAATTTTATTATATTTATTTAGTTTTAGTTACTCATTTATTTACTTATTTCTTTAGTTTTAATCTGTTTATTTATTTATGTTAATATATATTTGGACTATTTGCTTATTTTTAATGTATTTATTTATTTGTTTGTTTTAATGTTTATTTTTATTGTAATTTGCACTTTTGTTTAATCTGTTTGATTCTATTTATTTTTTATTTACTAATTTATTTGCTTATTTAATTTTAATCTGATATTAATTCTTTCAAATCCATTTTTTATTTTTATTTACTCATTAATTTACTTATTTCTTTTAATCTCATTTTTTTATTATTATTTATTTATTTTATACTCATATTTGTTTGTTTGCTTATTTATGTATTTTAATCTTTGGAGTTTGTCAGTGGTTCAGTTATGGTACTTGAATAAATATATATATAATATTGATATAAGTAAAAACACAGATAAAAAGAGTATTGAGTAACGGGGCGGTTTGTAAAGCCTGTATATCGTGTATTTTACGGTATCTGACGAGGAGGAGCTGAACTTTCACACCGGGAAGTTTGCGTTCACATGTGTGTGTGTGTGTGTGTGTGTGTGTGTGTGTGTTTAACACACATCGAGCATCATGTCGTCAAGCAAAGGCAAAGGCAAAGGGAAGAAGAGACTGAGTGCAGCAGAAGGAGACAGATCCAGATCCGCGTTAGTCTGTGATGAAGCGGACTGTAGCGTCTCGAGCGGCGGAGTCACGGTCACAGACTCCGCGGAGAGAGGTACCGTTACCGGGAACCGGCTGCATGCATTAGTCGATAAACGAGAGAAACATGCTCCGCCTCAGCAGTCAGGGTTCTGTTACAGGTGCACTCGAGGCATTCATTAAAACTGTTTTCACACATGAACAATTGAGCTCTCACAGATATGTAATATTACAGCATTCTCCAGAATAAATAAATGGCAAAGTATATATTTTTGTCTCATTTGTTTGATTGGGTTGTCTTTGTCAACGTTCAGGACTTGTGTCATATCTGTGCATGGTTTAGTTACATCAAGCGTCAAATCAAATATAAGTAGCACACTAGAGTTAGAAGTAGCGCGTGGTGTGTGTGTGTGTGTGTGTGTGTGTGTGTGTGTGTGTGTGTGAGTGTGTGTGTGTGTGTGAGAGTGTGTGTGTGTGGTGTGTGTGTGTGTGTGTGTGAGTGTGTGAGTGAGTGAGTGTGTGTGTGTGTGTGTGTTGTACAGGTCTGCTGTAAAGAGTGTTTTTGCTCAGCTGGCCGAAATGTTCGCCCCAATAGAGAAAAAAAAAATAGAGGGAATATTTTTGTGGAAACCGTGATATATTTTATTTTTCAGGATTCACAGATGAATAGAAAGTTCGAAAGAACAGCATTTATTTGAAATATAAATCTTTTGTGACATTGTCTTTACTGGCACTTTTGATCCATTTAATGAATCCTTGATGAATAAAAATATTTTTTTCTTACTAATCCTAAATGTGTGTGTGTGTTTGTCTGTGTGTGTGTGTGTTTGTCTCTGTGTGTGTGTGTCTGTGTGTCTGTGTCTCTGTGTCTGTGTGTGTGTGTGTGTGTGTGTCTGTCTGTGTGTGTGTGTCTGTGTCTCTGTGTGTGGGTTTGTCTGTGTCTGTGTGTGTGTGTGTGTGTGTGTCTCTGTCTGTGTGTGTGTGTTTGTCTCTGTGTGTGTGTGTCTGTGTCTCTCTGTGTGTGTGTGTTTGTGTGTGTCTGTGTGTGTGTGTGTGTGTGTGTCTGTCTGTGTGTGTGTGTCTGTGTCTCTGTGTGTGTGTGTCTGTGTGTTTGTCTGTGTGTGTGTGTTTGTCTCTGTGTGTGTGTGTGTCTGTGTGTGTCTGTGTCTCTGTGTCTCTGTGTGTGTGTGTTTGTGTGTGTCTGTGTGTGTGTGTGTGTGTTTGTCTCTGTCTGTGTGTGTGTGTTTGTCTCTGTGTGTGTGTGTCTGTGTCTCTCTGTGTGTGTGTGTTTGTGTGTGTCTGTGTGTGTGTGTGTGTGTCTGTTTGTGTGTTTGTGTCTGTGTGTGTGTGTGTGTGTGTTTGTGTGTGTGTCTGTGTCTGTGTCTCTGTGTGTGTGTGTTTGTGTTTGTCTGTGTGTGTGTGTGTGTGTGTGTGTGTGTCTCTGTGTGTGTGTGTGTCTGTGTCTGTGTGTGTGTGCAGCTGAAGATAAAGCCCCTCAGCGCTGGCGTTCATATTTGGCTCAGATGAGTGTGAACACCATGAAGACTCTGAACATCTGCATCGGAAGTCCGGTCCTGATATCCAGCAGCATGGGACAGCAGCAGGTGTGTGTGTGTGTGTGTGTGTGTGTGTGTGTGAGAGATTATCACAGGTAATGGAGGTGATGAGTGTGTTGACTCTCTCTCTCTCTCTCTCTCTCTCTCTCTCTCTCTGTGTGCAGGTGTGTGTGGCGTGGCCAGTATCTCAGTTTCCGGGCAGACGTGTGGGTCTTCAGTCCAGCGCTCAGTCCGCTCTGAGAGTGACGTCTGGATCTCGGGTCACAGTGCAGCCCATCACCGGACCCCTTCTACAGGCCGAGCACCTGCGGCTGACGCTCAGGTAGAGTGAAACACATGAGTGAGTGAACTGGAGGTGGGGAATAGTAATTATAAATGTAACACTTGTATATGTACGTATATACATATACATGTAAACTACAAACTATCGCTGTGTATCTAAAAACAGTATCCTATCCTAACCTACAGTTAGTAGGACATAAATTGTACTGTAATCTCTACAGCACGTTTCCGATCGTCAAATGACGTCACCTTTATATTTATAGCGCTTTATACAGTACAGATTCTATTAAAATTATATTGCAGCAATATAATATATAAATAAATATATTTCAATTATGCAAACAGAATTCAGTTCCACGGTCAAGCAGCTCTAAAAAGAAATGGAGTGTATTACTCAAAGGACAAATAGACCAATGTGTTGGCAGAGGCTATTTACATTAGCTCCGCCCACCAAAGCCTGGCTGTGATTAACAGCACTGCAAAATACACCTGCGTTTCTGAAGTATCAGTGGCGCAGCGAGTAACACGTGCGCTGTTTGCTTTTGACGCAGTCGACCCGAGTTCGAGAGCTCGTGCTTCTCCTTTTCCCATCACATACCAGATCAGAAAGAAATATATTTTCAATAAAAATTAAGTAAATATTTGAAAAGTGGAAAGAAAACGCCTCAATAATACAGTGTTGTGTATGCTTTAGGTAGGTTTTTGTCCCAGTAAAGTGACATTCATCTAATACAATTTATATATGTATATGATAATTTACATTCAATATATTATTGCATACTGTTTTATAATGTACTACAGCATTGAGGTATAAATATCTGCCACCTAACTACTATTTACACTCCTGTTGCTAAAGAAAATGCTGCTATTTTAGTGTAAACAGAATTGATCATTATTTGCACTTAGTGTAACTAGAATATAGCACTTTTTCCACTTAGTGTAACTACCAAAAATATCAATAAAGACAGCTCAGTGTTGATTTAGTTCTGTCCAATGCGTAAAGTTAATCAATTATGAGTTCAATTGGGC
The DNA here is from genome assembly GCF_001515645.1 of Sinocyclocheilus grahami. Lineage (NCBI taxonomy): Eukaryota > Metazoa > Chordata > Actinopteri > Cypriniformes > Cyprinidae > Sinocyclocheilus > Sinocyclocheilus grahami. Next base: position 1,393,349 of record NW_015505871.1, read on the forward strand.
AATATAGCATTGTTTGCTAGTATGAAGCCGTATTAACAAGCCTTTGTAAAAAGAAGAGTTAGCTCATTTGTTTCTAATGTAACGACCTCGACAGCTGTGCTGAATTAATGTTCAGTGTTTGTCACGTGACAGCACTTAAGCATACTACTCTGAAACATTTATTGCTTATTGTATACTGTTTCACACACTATTCTTTAAAAAATAGTAGGCAGTATGCACTGGCAGTAAGCAAGTATGCCATTTCGAGCACAGCCACAGTGTGGCGATTCAGATCAGATGCAATAGCGGTCAGCGGGTGTTTAGCTCAGCGCTGCGGTGATTGTGACTCACTCTCGCCATCTGCTGGCGGAGAGCAGGAGCACACACTCGGCCGGGATGATCAGTGATTCGACTAGTTAGTTAGATAAAGCTAGATATCATAATAGTACATTTGTGACATGCCGTTGATGACCTCAGATGGGAAATTTGGCTCGTCCCAAAAGTCATGTGGACAGTAATACACTTACTGAAAGTAAATGCGCCAAGAGTCTTTGAAAGTTCAAAAGCGGAAATCAGGAAATTTAGAAAGTGGTTCTAAAATCAGCGATTCTCGACTTTTTGACTCCGAGGCCTCTCGTTATCTTAGCTACTTCTGCTGTAATGACAAAGCTGCTAATTCTCAAAACTGTGTTTACAGAAACTAGGAGTGGCAGTATATTGACATAATTAAATAAAATATTATATAATTCCAAACAAAAAAAGGAAAAATGTTCTTCGGGGTTTACATCTTTATTTCTAATGCATTTGCATGGCTTTTCTAGCATCTTGTAATCACAGTTACATTTTTTTTAGAGCTTTGCAGAAATAGTAACACACATATTCTTTATAGAAATGTCCATGACTTTTTAAGATGTTATTAATTTCCATTGTGTTTTGAGATGTTTTCCCATCACACTTTTAAAATGATCTCGTATATCCAGCTTTTCTGTGAAAATAAAATAAAAATGTCAGTTTACAGACAGACAAATTAAAATAATAAATATGATATCCGTTTGCATCTTAATTTAATTTGAGCTGTTTTAGCAAATTTTTAAGCTTGTTTGGTCTTATTTTAAAATATTTAAGCCATCTTACGGCCCCCTAGTGTGTCCCGGGCCCCTGAAACACAGGGTTACTTTAGTGTCATTGAGATACTGTTATAATTTTTTATCAATATTTTCAATAATTAAATAAGTAAAGCACTTCTTTGTAGTACTACGGGGATTATCTCTTTAGTGCGCAGCGCGAGCAGGACAAACAACAATGCAGAATATTAATAACTGTGACTGGGGCTGTCTTATACATAACATTATAATAAGAACACTATTATAATAAAACGCATTTTTAGAGTTTAGTTGCCGTTTTTCTGCACGTTGTTGCGTGAAGAACACGTCCACAAAAGGAGTTCATTCAGAGCCGCGCAGACACGTTCATGTGCATTCGGAGCATTTTGTGCAGATAGCCTATAAGTCGTAATATTAACGTTATGTTGTATAAATAACGAAGCGTATTCTATATGAGATAAATGATGAGTTAAATCCCACTGAATACAAACCTGCTGCTTCACTCTACTGCTCGTCTTCAGCGCGCGCAGCTCAAAGCAGAAATGCAGAACATTAATAACTACTGTCATATACATGACGTTATAATGAGAGCACTGTTGTAAAACATGAAATCTTACAGGCCTGAAGACAAAGTGCTGAATACAGAAGAGTTCAGGAATTATCTCCTGCGGACGCTGGGTAACAAACGCTTGGTTTCTCGAAGCCTCTTTGAGCGATGGTGTTATATTCAGACGCTCACAGCGTGGTTCTCTCTCTCTCAGACGGCCGGGTTCTGCTGCCGGGTGGCTCTGTGTGCGTCTCGTATTTCGGGCGTCAGTGTGTTCTGGCTGTGGATTCGGTGACGGGTGTCGATGGAGAGACTCTGAGACGCTCAGACGGAGTCGCTGTCGATCTCTCCTCACAGCTGGAGCAGCTGTCCATCCAGCAGAGGTCACCTGACCCATCACATGACCTCTCACCTCTGACCCCTGACCAATCGCATGACCCCTCACCTCTGACCCCTGACCGATCACATGACCCCTCACCTCTGACCCCTGACCGATCACGTGACCCCTCACCTCTGACCCCTGACCGATCACGTGACCCCTCACATCTGACCCCTGACCGATCGCATGACCCCTCACATCTGACCCCTGACCCATCACATGACCTCTCACCTCTGACCCCTGACCGATCGCATGACCCCTCACCTCTGACCCCTGACCCATCACATGACCTCTCACCTCTGACCCCTGACCGATCGCATGACCCCTCACCTCTGACCCCTGACCCATCACATGACCTCTCACCTCTGACCCCTGACCCATCACATGTCCTCTCACCTCTGACCCCTGTCTCTACGCCCTGTAAACTGAGTGACCCGGTTCTCAGCCCGTCCGAGACATCAGATCGGTCCGGACGCTCATCCACGGACACCTTCTACGCCGTCTGCAGCTCCTCCACACTGAGCGTGTGTGACCCCGGCGAGCAGGACGAGTCCGAGGAGGGGGGCGAGGGGTCAAAGGTCATGTACAGTATGATCGGCGGCCTTGGCGGTCAGCTGCAGGTCATCAGGGAGACCATCGAGCTGCCACTCAAACACCCGGAGCTCTTCAGAAACTATGGTGAGTGAGGTCAGAGGTCAGATCCGGCCGGCCCGACCTCTGACCTTCGACCTTTAAACTTCACTTCTCACATCAGTCCTTTGAATCAGTGCGATCCGAATAGAGAGTCAGTGTTGTTACTGTTAACTAAGTGTGAAAATCTTATAAACAGTTTTGTTAATTGAAATAAAGATTAAGTAAAATAAAATATAAATGTTAGATTAAAATTAGCATTATTAAAATTACTAACTAAAGCTAAAACCGAAATAAAACTAAAACAAAACTGTTTAGAAATTATAATATTAATAAAAAAACTAATAAAAATGACAAAAGCACATAACAAAATTCTTTAAAAATTTAACAAATTAAACTAAAATTCTAAATAATACTGAAAATATAAAAGTGAGTTCAAAATATTACTAAAGAATATAATAGTACTAAAGTGAAACTATAACTGAAAAAAACAATAAAACTGTTTCAAAATAAATAATAAAAATGACAAGCACATAACAAAATGACAAAAAGTAGACTTAACTTAAAATGAAAACCGAAAAAAAATTTTATTCAAAATATTACAATAAAGTACTTACTGAAATACAACTAAAACTGAAAAAACCCCTAAAATTAAATAAACTATTTAAAATAAAATAAAAATGACAAAGGTGCATAACAAAATTACTAAAAGTTAAACAAAAACTAAGATGAAAAATGAAAGTATAACATTATATTTTCACATATAACATTAATCGGCGTGACAAAAAAAGTGAAATCAGCTCAGATTGTTTTCCTCTTTTTGGCTCGTTATTTACTCATTCCCACAGAAAGTTCATTAGAAATGCTAAATATTTATTTTACTTGCTGACGCCACTCGATAGAATAAACGTGTGGTAATGAGCTCATGTGACGTGTGTCTGTCGCGCAGGAATCCCGCCTCCTCGCGGGCTGCTGCTGTATGGGCCGCCTGGCACGGGGAAGACCATGATTGGACGAGCCGTAGCCAATGAAGTGGGAGCTCACATGAGTGTCATCAACGGCCCCGAGATCATGAGCAAGTGTGTGAGAGGACCCAGTGCAGGGACAATACCAACAACACATAAGAGTCACATTTATTCAATATATACTGTATATATACATTTGAGCTCAATCTAAACTGATCACCAAAACAACAGCAACCCAACTAAAGAACAATAAATCACAATATTGAAATAATCAATCATTTGATCATCAAAACAAGGATAACAGCTAAACAATAAAAGTCAAAAAAAATTTAAATATATATTTATATATATTTCAGCTGAACTGAAAATGATCATCAAAACAACAACAAAGTACAAAAAAATAAATCATATTTTTAACTGTATTTATATTTATTTCAGCTAAACTGAACTTGATGATCAAAACAGACTAAAGAACAATAAAAAGTAACATTTTCTTGAATATATATACACGGTATATATAAACTATATTTTTATAACTATATTATATATTTATAATACATGTATTATATATACATATATATATATATATATATATATTAGAAAATATAACTAAAACATTTAATATCAAATTTAATATTTGTATTTGATTAGTATTGATTGTCATAAGAGTGTAAATGTGTTTGTGTCTCTGCAGGTTTTATGGAGAAACTGAAGGTAGATTGAGGCAGATTTTCTCACAGGCCTCACAGAGGTAACCATACTTCATCTCACTGTGTGTGACGGGGTCAGACGCTCATGAATGAACCGTAATCACTGTGTGTGTGTGTGTGTGTGTGCACGTGTGTGTGTGTGCGTGTGTGGGTGTGTGTGTGTGTGTGTGGGTGTGTGTGTGTGTGTGTGTCTGTCT
>NW_015505871.1:1397886-1403145 GCF_001515645.1 Sinocyclocheilus grahami
TCTGTGTGTGTGTGTGTGTGTGTGTGTGCACCTACTTAACCATATTTTGGGGAAAAATTTGTACCCAAAAGTGAGTTAAACCTGACAAAATCTCCAAAAACCTCCCTTTGGGGACGTCCTCATTTGTAAAACTGGTTTACAAATAAAGTAAACAGTTTTTTTTATTGTAAAAATGCACAAAGTCTCCTGTGAGGGGTAGGTTTAGGGGTAGGGTTGGTGTAGGGCAATAGAATATACGGTCTGTACAGTATAAAAACCATTACGACTATGGAGAGTCCCCACTTAGATAGCTAAGTAAACGTGTGTGTGTGTGTGTGTGAGACAGGCAGCCGGCCATCATCTTCATCGATGAGTTGGACGCTCTGTGTCCCAGGAGAGAAGGAGCTCAGAATGAAGTGGAGAAGCGGCTCGTGGCCACTCTGCTGACGCTCATGGACGGGATCGGATCTGTGAGTATCTGACCGTTTCTGACTTGAGTCTGTTTCTAATGAACATTACTGGATCTCAAGAGACTCTGAACTCTGGATCAGCAGCTCTCAAAGGCCCCAACGCGTTATTACAGGGTGTCCGCGGGTCCTTAAAAAGTCTTAAAATGTCTTAAATAACGTTTTCCTAATATAAGGCCTTAAAAAGTCTTAAAATATCTTAAATTCGGATTCGATGGGTCTTAATTATTTTTGGTCTCATTACCGCTAAAATATCTTCAGTCTGATGGACCTAATGGCTTTACAATCATTGGACAGACCGAAGATGTTTTCTTCCCGCGGTAAGTTACTGCGTCATCAGAGAGAACTGCAGTAAGTTAGCAGAACACAGAACACAAGCTCGCGCTGAGGCTCACTCTGTTTGTCTCGAGACTTCAGAACAAATGAGCGTGAGAGCACACATAAACTCACACTGAGGGGTAAAAATTAAAATTTTTTAATTTATTCATAACATGATATAGTTAAGTAACACCATGACACGTGAGCTATTTTGCTCAATATTCTCACGACGCAAAAAAACATTCAAGACACCTTCAGAGTGCATGCATTACGTGAAGTCTAGTGCGCTCTTTCACTGCATGATTCAGTCTATTAAAATACATTCAGAATGATCACAAATTCAAGAGATGGGGGCAGAAAATGTGTATATTTATACCACTTCATATAGTTAATCAAGTTCACACGGAAGAGTGCCTTTTTTTCCTCCAAAAATTACCATATAGCCTACAAATGTGATATTGATTTTTTACAACAGTTCAATAAACTAGAAGTTTTATTAAGAGACCATATTGCCTGTTTTTGCTCTATTTCGCCAACAAAAATCATTCCAGACAAAGCCACAGCACTGTTTTGTGTCTCTGAGCAACATGACGGTGTTTCGTTCCTGAATGAATCACTCGTTTAAATGATTCGGGTTCAATCGCAATGCCTCACTTGACAGTGACTTGCTGCCACCTACTGGCGGTTTTATATATATATATATTTATATATTTGGCTGAGATACAACTATTTGAAAATCTGGAATCTGAGGGTGCAAAAAAATCTGAATATTGAGAAAATCATCTTTAAAGTTGTTCAGATGAAGTTCTTAGCAATGCATATTACTAATCAAACATTAAGTTTTGATATATTTACGGTAGGAGATTTACTAAATATCTTCATGGAACATGATCTTTACTTAATATCCTAATGATTTTTTGGCATAAAAGAAAAATGTATAATTTTGACCCATACAATGTATTGTTGGCTATTGCTACAAATATACCCCAGCGACTTAACACTGCTTTTGTGCTGCAGAGTCACATTTGTTTTCTGTGCTCAGGAGGGTCACAGCGGACAGCTGCTGGTTCTGGGAGCCACTAATCGTCCTCATGCTCTGGATCCGGCGCTGCGGCGGCCCGGACGCTTCGATAAGGAGCTGGAGATCGGCGTTCCCGGCGCGGACGGGCGGATGGATATCCTGCAGAAGCAGCTGCGCTCCATGCCGTGTGACGTCTCCGCCGCAGAGCTCCGGGAGCTAGCCGACGCGGCGCATGGATACGTGGGAGCCGACCTCGCCGCCGTCTGCAAGGAAGCTGGTGAGTGTTCTTATAAAACACCGCTGTTTGACCTCTGACATCTGTGTGCTCAGCGTGTGTGGATTCCATCCTGAAGAGCTCACACAGAAATGCATGGGTTGTGAATAGGACGAGGAGAAAGAGAAATGAAAGGAAAATGAAAAATAATCCAGGTGCCAGAGCTGCACAGTTAATGGTAATAATATCGAAATCAGTGCGATTACTATGCGCTTGGCTCTCCGCTGCAGATGTTTGTGTTTGTGCTCTTATTTTCAATGTTGAATGTGTCTTCAAGACTGGTGCTTCCTCCTCGGGTCACAATGACCTGCAGACAACAGCACTTCCCGTGAGACACACAGCAGCCACACACAGAGAGAGAGAGAGAGAGAGAGAGATGTAAAAATAGACTGAGCAGTTTGCTCCATCAGTGAGTCTCTGAGGGAAGGTTTGGTTTTCTTTGGGAAGGTCAAGACCTGTGTGGGTGTCTGTGAGTGTGAGAGTGTGTGTGTGTGTATGTGTGTGAGTGAGTGAGTGTGTCTCGGACCTCAAATCTCCCTCATTCTCTGAATAATCAATAATGCACAGTTTCCTCTGAATGACCTGCAGCAGATAAACACACTGAAACTCAAATCTACTGCATCCTCCACTCCAGGAGCCAGATTCACAAAAATACTCTAAAGCATGTATCTATTGCATCAGTGTCTCAGCAATGGATACTCTGCAGTGAATGGGTGCCGTCAGAACGAGAGTCTGATAAAAACATCACAATAATCCACAGCACTCCAGTCCATCAGTTAAAATCTGGAGAAGACAAAAGCTGAAACTAATCCAACATTAAGACGTTTTTAACTAAAATACATTGAGTCCATAATCCATAATAACTCTTCCTCCAGTGAAAAGGTGTTCTGGTGTGAATCAGGAGAGAAATCTGCACAGATCAAGCAGCGTTTAAACAGCTCTAAACACATATGTGGCTGGATTTTGATGTGAGAGGACAACAGCAGATGCACTTTTTCACCGGAGGAAGAGTTATTATGGATTATAGACTTGTATTTTAGTTAAAAACGTCTTAATGCTGGATTTGTTTCAGCTTTTGTCTTCTCCAGATGTTAACTGCTGGACTGGAGTGCTGTGGATTACTTGTGGATTATTGTGATGTTTTTATCAGCTGTTTGGACTCTCATTCTGACGGCACCCATTCACTGCAGAGCATCCATTGCTGAGACACTGATGCAATGCTACATTTCTCCAAACCTGATGAAGAAACAAACTCCTCTTCATCTGGGATGAACACAGATGCTTCAGTCATGCAGGGAAGGTGATTTTTACTTTAGTTTGTTTATGTTGAGATTGTGTGAATATCCGAGATGTGTTTGTCTGGCTTTATCTTTCATGAAGTAAAGTCAGAAGAGAAGCAGCTGGTATAAATCAACTGAACGACCCTAAAGGAGAATAAACAGATGTAGTGTGCATGAATCACGGTTTCTTCCTTATAAAGTCTTTCTCTGTTCGCTCTTTCCTTTTACAGCCAGACGAGAATCGGACACAAACTCCATGCCGGGTTTATATGTGTGTCCTGTATATAAACCCGGAAGCGTTTGTGACACGCGTGTGTGTCCTTGTTTCCCTCTGGAGTTTGTTCTTTCGGTCTTATTTTATGTAAGCGCTGGTAATGTTTCTTTACCGCAGCTGTGTGTGTTAATACAGGAACGAGAAAGATCTGAAACATCCCTGCTTTGCAAATAAAGTAAACAAAGTTCTTCCTTTCTTTCTTCAATCATCTTTTAATGATTTCATGTTTCGTCTGTTTTCTGCCTTCAAATTTAAATATCATCACAAGCACAATTCACGAAAAAAGCATTCAGAAGCCTTTTTACATATGCAATGTAATGCTCACATATTAGTCAGAATAAATGTAGTACAGGACTTAATTTTCTCCTTGATGAATAGAAAGAACAGTTAAAGGGATAGTTCACCCAAAAATTTAAATTACCCCATGTTTTATTCCATCCTAGCTGTATATGACTTCCTTCTTTCAGACGAATAAAATCTGAGTTATATAAAAAATATCCTGGTTCTTCCATGCTTTGTAATGGCAATGAATGGGTGCTGAGATTTTGAAGCCCAAAAAACTGCGTCTATCCATCATGAAAAGTGTCCCACACGGCTCCTGTGGGTTAATAAAGGCCTCCTGAAGCGAATCGATGCGTTTTTGTAAGAAAAATATCCATATTTACAACTTTATTAACCGTAATCTCTGATTGTCTGTTTTCTGACCCAGTGTTCATGATTATTTAAGATGGATTTCCAGGTAATCTGCTTTTAATTGGAAGCAGAGGCTCTTGGACTCTTATGCTCCTCTCTGTTCCACTTTGGTTTCTGTCCTTGGCTGGTGTTTGTGAGTCCTGTTCGTCCTCGTCTGAGGTCCAGAGAGAGCAGCAGGTCAGGCTTGATTCACATGAGATCAGCGCGGCGGATGTTTACTCTGTGTCGGAGCGGAAGAAAGCCTGTGGGATGTTTGTTCTCAAATAAACCAACTCAAACAGAGATTAAACCCGCGACTCTCGCTGGATTCAGCAGAAGAAGCTATTTACAACTTTATAAACCGTAATCTCTGATTGTCTGTTTTCTGACCCAGTGTTCATGATTATTTAAGATGGATTTCCAGGTAATCTGCTTTTAATTGGAAGCAGAGGCTCTCTGTTCCACTTTGGTTTCTGTCCTTGGCTGGTGTTTGTGAGTCCTGTTCGTCCTCGTCTGAGGTCCAGAGAGAGCAGCAGGTCAGGCTTGATTCACATGAGATCAGCGCGGCGGATGTTTACTCTGTGTCGGAGCGGAAGAAAGCCTGTGGGATGTTTGTTCTCAAATAAACCAACTCAAACAGAGATTAAACCCGCGACTCTCGCTGGATTCAGCAGAAGAAGCCGCTTCAGCTGTGTCTTATTATTCGTCCGGTGTGAGTGTGTGTGTGTGTGTCTGTCTGTGTGTCTGTCTGTGTGTCTGTGTGAGAGTGTGTGAGTGTGAGTGTGTGAGAGTGAGAGAGTGTGAGAGTGAGAGAGTGTGAGTGTGTGTGAGAGTGAGAGTGTGTGAGAGTGAGAGAGAGTGTGTGAGTGAGAGTGAGAGTGTGAGAGTGAGAGAGAGTGTGTGTGAGAGAGAGTGTGTGAGAGAGTGTGAGTGTGAGTGAGAGAGTGAGTGTGAGTGTGTGTGTGTGTGTGTGT
>NW_015505871.1:1408279-1410289 GCF_001515645.1 Sinocyclocheilus grahami
AAAGTTCAAAAGAACAGCATTTATTTGAAATGGAAATCTTCTGTAGCATTAGAAATGTCTTTACTGTCACTTTTGATCAATTTAATGCGTTCCTGATGAATAAAAGTCTTTAAGCATAAAAAACTGTGTTCAACATTGATAATAATCAGAAATGTTTCTCGAGCAGCAGATCAGCATATTATACTGATTTCTGAAGATCATGTGACACTGAAGACTGCAGCAATGATGCTGAAAATACAGCTGCGCATCACAGAAATACATTACAGTTTAACAGATATTCACATAAAACAGCTGTTTTAAATTGTAATAATAATAATATATTTAATAAATTTAACTGTATTTTTCTGTATTTTTAATCAAATAAACATAGTCTTGGTGAACCGAAGAGACTTCCTTCGAAAACATTACAAATCTTAATTATTCCAAATTTTTTTACTATTAATATCTAAACGTTTCTGAATGTTGTCAGTGTTGATCTGTGATGGTCTGTTCATGTTGTGTGTTTCTGCAGGTCTTCACGCGCTGAGGAGGGTTTTAGGCTCCAAGCCTGTTCTCTCTGATGTCCAGGTGATGAACAGTGTAAAGGTCACGACCTCTGACCTGAGACTGGCCATGACAGAGGTCAAGCCCAGCGCGATGAGAGAGGTGGCCATCGACGTGCCAAAGGTACAGCGTTCATCTGAAGACTTTCACATGCTGTGGTTATCAGGCTGACCTATTAACATTCAGACTGACAGATTGATGGGCCGATCACAGCTCAAGCTTCAGATCCTGTGATGCAAATGAATCAGCTCTGTGTGTGTTTGTAGGTTCGGTGGAGTGACATCGGTGGGATGGAGGAGGTGAAGCTGGCGCTGAAGCAGGCGGTCGAATGGCCCCTGCGGCACCCCGAGGCCTTCAGCAGGTTGGGTATAACGCCACCTAAAGGTGTCCTGCTGTACGGACCGCCGGGATGCTCCAAAACCATGATCGCTAAAGCGCTAGCCAACGAGAGCCAGCTCAACTTTCTGTCCATCAAGGTACATATCAGTTGTGTGAGAATGAGGTGTGAACAATCAATAAGACAATGAAAAAATTAATAATGCAACAAAAAATTAAGAAAATTAAAAACTATGTGTTTTATAAACACCATTTTAAATCTATCTTCATTTTGATGAACCAACACCGAATATTGTTTTAGTCTATATATTTAGTGCATATGCGAACAAAGTCAAGTCACCTTTATTTGTATAGCGCTTTATACAATACTGGTTGTGTCAAAGCAGCTTTACAGAGTCTAACAGGAAAATAGATATAATTCTTGCAATAATGCAAGACAATAACAGAGTCATATTTCAGCTAAAGTCGGTTCATTGATGATTCAGTGATGTCGTCATCCAGTTCAGCTCTCTTCCAGTATCTTTTGCAACTATGTTTATCAACTATGCATTCCGTTAGTTTTGCAAATTGATATGTTTCCATCAGGCCACAAAGAAATATAGAGCTGAGTATCATTAGCATAACAGTGAAAGCTAACACCATGTTTCTTGATGATATCTCCCAAGACTGGGTAACATGTAAAGTGTGAAAAGCAACGGTCCTAGTACTGAGCCTTGTGGTACTCCATACTGTACTTGTGATCGATATGATACCTCGTCATTCACTGCTACAAACTGATGATGGTCAGATAAGTAACAAAGCTTCACTAAACATTATTTGTAGCACCTGCCATCCAATAATCGCTATAAGCTTTGTGCTTTCTAACTTTGATAAGAATTAAAGTCTCGGCAATCAAATTATGGCAATTTAAAACTATTATATAATAATATAATTCTGAGAAGAAGAAAAAAGTGTCAGAATTGTGAGATAAAAAGTTGCAATAATTTTTTATTTCATGGTAGAAATTTAAAAACAGAATTGCGCTATATAAACCCGGAATTGCGAGATATAAACTCTGAATTGCGCGATATAAACTCTGAATTGCGCGATATAAACTCAGAATTGCGTGATATAAACTCTGAATTGCGTGAT
>NW_015505872.1:0-484 GCF_001515645.1 Sinocyclocheilus grahami
TCTGAATATTAGCCAGATTGAAAGTGGATAGTTTTAAGAGGGAAGAAAATGCATTTGAGCAAGCTTTCTGGACGGTAGTTACAGTCAGTTTGCTGTTGATCTGGAGGTGAGGAGTGCAATGTAGAATTTTATTTTATTTTTTTACATTTTGCAGCCTTTTAACTGTCACTAAATGCATGGTTAATATTCATGATACACAAAAAAATCAGACATATTAACTAATAATTCTGGCCATATACAGAAGAGGATTGCAACCGCTAATGAGATGAATGCGAATGCTAACAGAAGGCATACTCTAATTATTCATCATCTGTGATCTGCGGTTGATTTCAACAAAAAGTTTAACTTGTGTCTCAGTTTGCAACGGCAAACAAAAACACAAAGGACACTCTAAAATTCAGATGAACAAATTAATATTGGGATGAATTCATACAAATATAAATAAATCCAGCTGTACCCCAATCTACCTGACATTCTACAAATA
>NW_015505872.1:2010-25437 GCF_001515645.1 Sinocyclocheilus grahami
TATGTGAGTTGTGATCAAATAATTTGCAAACAGAACGCAGTTTCCAAATTAGTTCACGCTCATATTCTTTTCTTACAGGTAGGGTAAGGTCTTTGCCCCAGGCAGTGACTACTTCACAACACACTTATGCTATCTTGCGGAGGAAAGCTGCCTCAGGGATTTGATGATGGGTGAGGGATCCTACAGTATAGGGAAGATTTTAAATGGTGCAGCATGAGGGGGCTAAAATAGAGCCCCCTGGATGAGAAATACAGCCACTACAACCAGTGAAACCATGACTGTTCACAGCAACTGTGGGAAAAAATCATTCTATGAATGAATTCATTTTGTGTTACGTTTTTTATTAAATATGCCATACATTAATTGTTTCTGTCTCTATAACAAACTTCATTGTGACTCAAACCTGCAAATTAAGTCAAGTGTCTCTCTAATGGAATGTTTACCTTCATGGTGGATAATTGTGTTTGCATGCCTATGTCACTGTCAACACAACAAATTGTTTCTTCAGAAAAATAAAGATTGAAAGTGAAAGTGGCAATACACATTAATTAATGAGTTAATCAGGCATGTTAGATTTGGTAGGCATTGAATAGTTGCTGATGGGGTTCTAAGAATAATGGTTTTGAAACAGTTCTGTGATACTCACCAAACTCTAATTTAATAAATAACCCCCCGCACCACCACCACCACCCCCGCATAAAGATCTTCAGGTTAAAAAAATTTTTTTTTAAATGTAAAAATTCACCACAAAGAGTGATTTACATTGCAACATTGTTGTAGCACTGCACACACACACACACAAATAAATCATAATTATTTCATTACCTTGTAGTAGATTGTGCTTGAGTATAATGTATTTGCAGGCTCCGTTTGTATATTTACACTGATTAAATCACAGATTTAAATTCAATCACCATATCTAGTCGACCCAGACCGTTTATGATCTGTAAAACCCTCTAAATAAATAGATGGTGCCGAATGGAAATGAACAAAATGGAAGCAAAAAAGAAAATAACCTATGCTTTGCATAATGCCCGCCTTTTGAAAATAGATACAGTTTGGGCTGGAATGAAGACTGATTTCATTCCCTCACTCCCCCATAGTTATAAAGAAGGAGCCTGGTCCTTTTTGGTCCTTGAGCAACATTTCTGACAATCAATCAGGTATGAGGGCTAATGTTAAAGATTAGTAGTCAAGTCAAGTCTAGTCACCTTTATTTATATAGCGCTTTTGTGTCAAAGCAGTTTTACAGTGTTAAACAGGAAAAACGTGTCCTGATAATGCAAGAGTACAACAGAAAACAGTCCGTTTATTCCCTTTAGTTAAAGGGTTAGGTTATGATTAGGGTTTGGGTTATAACTTGACAGGATTGCTGTTCCAGGACCAACAAAACATGCTGACCCAGCAACATGCCTGCAAAATCAGGATGTGAAGATCGGTCCTTAGTTATCAAATCAAACGAAACGGGTTAAATGTCAGATAAGATAAAAGAATGCAGCTTGGCCCGGAAATAAGTTTGACTTCATTCCCCACAACCAGCTGGTTTTAGAAAGGTTCTGCACAGTCCTTACAAACCACACAGACCATGAAATGTTTTTTGATGGCAGATAAGATAAATTATATACAGTGGCGTGAAAAGTTTTTTAAAATTTTTTGCCAATTTGTCACACTTAAAAGATTCAGATCATCAAACAAATTTTAATATTACACAAAGATAATGCAAGTAAATACAAAATGCAGTTTTTAAATAATTATTTCATTTATTAAGGGAAAAAAGCTGTCCAAACCTACGTGGCCCTACGTGAAAAATTAATTGCCCCTCCTGTTAAATCATGAAAGAACTGCAATTAACCACATTATTTTAGAAAGCTGAGTTCAGTTTCACTAGCCACACCCAGGCCTGATTATTGCCAGAACTGTTGAATCAAGAAATCACTTAAATAGAACCTGTCTGACAAAGTGAAGCATGCTTAAAGAGCAACACATCATGCTGTGATCTAAAGAAATTCAAGAACAGATGAGAATCAAAACAGTTGACATGTATCAGTCTGGAAAGGATTATAAAGCAATTTCTAAGGCTTTGGGACTCCAGCGAACCACGGTCAGAGCCATTATCCACAAATTGAGAAAACTTGGAACAGTGGTGAACCTTCCCAGGAGTTGCCGGCCAACCAAAATTACTCCAAGAGCACAACGACGACTCATCCAAGAGGTCATAAAAGAACCCAGAACAACATCTATCTGGGGCTGCTTTGCAGCTTCAGGACCTGGACAACTTGCCATAATTGACGGAACCATGAATTCTGCTCTCTATCAGAAAATCCTGAAGGAGAATGTCCGAGAATCAGTTTGTGACTTCAACTGTTATGTAGTTGGGTTATGTAGCAGGACAATGATCCCAAACACACCAGCAAGTCCACCTCTGAATGGCTCAAGAAAAACTAAATTAAGGTTTTGGAGTGGCCAAGTCAAAGTCCGGACTTAACTCCGATTGAGATGCTTAAACAGTCCATTCATGCTCGAAAACCCTCCAATGTGGCTGAATTAAAACAATTCTGCAAAGAAGAGTGGGCCAAAATTCCTCCACAGCGATGTGAAAGACTCATTGCCAGTTATCGCAAACACTTGATTGCAGTTGTTGCTGCAAAGCGTGGCACAACCAGTTATTAGATTTAGGGGGCAATTACTTTTTCACGTAGGGCCAGGCAGGTTTGGACAGCTTTTTTCCCTTAATAAAATAAATCATCATTTAAAAACTGAATTTTTCATTTACTTGCATTATCTTTGTGTAATATTAAAATTTGTTTGATGATCTAAATCTTTTAAGTGTGACAAATATGCAAAAAATTTAAAAAACAGGAAGGGGGCAAAAACCTTTTCACACCACTGTAAGTGGGTCTCGAATGTAGATTGGCATTCCTACAGTAGTCTAGACATCACAGTATATGCCTGAAACCAAACATTACTGTTTAATGACAAATTACAGTTGTGGGGTAAACCGTCAATCCTGGATACTACATTACAAAATAAAAAACAAAGACAAAAATTAAATAGTCAACATATTAGACAGGAAACAAAGAACTTTTAATGGTCTGATCTCATAAATTCACCATAAATAAATTCACATAAATAAAATAATTAAGTTGCCGAGCAAAAGAGGAATTGAGAAAAACACAAAGTAGACTCCACTAGATGTGTTTATAACTGTTGTGCTCACGGATGAATTAACTGTAGTGGTAGTCAGCTTTGATGCTCACTACCTGACAGACAGGGCTAGAGAAATCAGTGACCTTCCAAAAAAAGAAAGAAAAAAAGGTTAATCAGAGTCAATGAAGGGATAAAATGCTAATACTGTTTCCATGTAAAACACAAAGGCAGAGTGTTGCAGAAAGCTATATATTCTCCTCAGTGGATGGTAAATATTAATAATATATACTCTTGTTTGCAGCTTTCATAACAGTTACCTTAGTCATGACAGTGAACCGCAGTGCCACGTAATTTGAGTCACCAGACTCTGAATCTTCTGCTTCAATAGTGAGTGTGACATCCGTCCCTGACTCTGTGTCGGAGGGTGCAGTCAGTGTTACGGTTCCCTGAGCACTTCCCTCTGTTCCTGCGTCCAGAGAACTGGGGAAAGACAGGTTGAAGCTGCGGTCTGCCCGAGCTCGGATAGTGTAGTTGCCGCCTGTAGCATTAGTGACCAATGTAAAGTTGAGAAAGAAAGGAATTCCAGGCTCTATAGTGCTGTTTGGTTGGGCCTGAGAAGAAACATGTTTAATATGATTAGAGATATTATCAGTTTATTTTGCATGTGTCATATTATTTAGCAAATTCCATACAAGTCATACTAAGCTCATATAAAAGTTGTGAATTTTTTATTTTTTGGGTGAACTGGCCCTTCAAGCTCACAGTGATAGTAACTCTAGATCCTTGTTGCTGAGTGGGTGACTGTCTCTGGAATCGACTAGGCAAACATTGAGTTGAGTCATTCAACAGCAATCTCCTCTGGTCACAGAAACAAACAAAGTAGCATTTCAACCTGATCAGCAATCAGAGAAGCATTTTGGTTGTTTAATTCACATTGATGACACAAAAATATTAATATTAGTAATAATAATAACAATAATACAAATTTTTCATGTTTACACTCCCGTTCAGTAAGATTTTTTTATTTTTTAAAGAAATGTATACTTCTGTTCAGCAAGGATGCATTAAACTGATATATATATATCTGTGCATCATATATATATATATAAGCAGCACAACTGTTTTGTAAAATTGATTCCTTTGACATTTCTTGAGCACCAACTTATTGTATTAGAATGATTTCTGAAAGACCACATGACACTAGAGTAATGGCTGCTGAAAATTCAGCTTTGCCATCATAATTTTAGCAAACATCATACAATTTTATCATATCATACATTTTAAAATAGCCTACTTTAAATTAGAAAATAGTTGTTTGAAATTGTAATAATATTTTACTTTTTTAGAGTTTTACTGTATTGTTGATCGAGTAATGCAGCTTTGGTGAGCATAAGGTGATTGTTCTCCCAAAAATATAAAAACAATCTTACCAACCCAAAACTTTCGATCGGTACACTGTAAAAAAAACAAAAATACACTGACATCTGTGAAGCTGTGACAGTAAAATACCGACAGCTGTGGTTGCCAGAACGTCACTGTAAAAAATATGATAGCAACATTTTAGATTTTTTACTTAAATTTACAGTAAAAAAACGTAATTCATTAACTGATATAAAGTTAATATACCAACCTACTGAAATAATATCTATTTTGTACCATTGTAATACACTGAAAACCACAATAACAGGTAGTGAAAAAGTCACATGATAAATCAAAGCTCATCACAAGCAACTATATAGAAGGTGCACAGTGTTATTCACAGAAATACTAAACACCATCATGGTGACACACATTATACTAAAATAATGCAATAAACATTATTTAACAACATTAGATGTAAGATAAAACCCTTATGTACATAAGTGGTAAGATATTATTACTTACCTACAAGGCCCTTAATGGGTTAGCTCCTGCGTACCTAACTAGTCTTCTACCACGCTACAGTCCATCACGCTCCCTAAGGTCGCAAAACTCTGGACTTTTGGTATAGTACCTAGCAAAGTCCATTAAAGGAGATAGAGCTTTTTCGCATTTGGCTCCCAAACTCTGGAATAGCTTTCCTGATAACATTCGGGGTTCAGACACACTCTCTCTGTTTAAATCTAGATTAAAGACACATCTCTTTGGCCAAGCATTCAAATTATGCATCTCATAATCTTTTACTGCAGTTATATCTGCTCAAATGCACGTTATTAGTATACCCCTTAGCTTGGGTTGAACAAATCATTTTTGCTTGGTTGGAACAGCAGCTACGCTAATTATGTCTATTTGTTTCTGCAACTATGAATTACCTACTACCTGGATCATTAAGTGGGACTAAAATGTATTTGAAGGTTCCTCTGATGTTCCTCTCCTGCTGTCTATGATACTGAAGGACATTCTCTTGGCCTCTTCAATATCATCAGACATTAATAATTGACACCTGCGGTGTCACTCACAAAAGCCATAACTGAGGTCTGACTTGAGGCCCATCAATCTGAAAGAAAGAAAGAAAACTGGCTAAACCTGGACAACAGTATCAATTTCTGATTCTAGGGTGTGCTTTTGAACTTTGTCTCCGCATCAGCAGAATCTTTTTTTTTTGTCAAATTTGGCAACTTTAGGCATTTTTTCCAGATTTTTCCAAACTGCAACCAAATAAATTTGCAATACTGCATTCTATATAATTCATTGTTAGTCTTAGTGATCAGAATGTGTGAATTTGTGAAATCACACTAGACCAAGTAATTTTAATTTAATTGGGCAAAAGCTTAACCATTTGTTTCATTACAGAAGAGTTCAAAACTATGTGTGGTGTAAAAGGAAGATTTCATACCGAAGAAAGCCTTGGTCGTCTGTTGCCAGTCAGATGTCAGCTCTTCCATAGTAGCATCAATAATCTTCTCTGTTCCTCTCAAATGTAAATCAAATGCCAATTCACAAACATATTTTTGAGCAATAGAGATACTCAGATATGAATTGATA
Source organism: Sinocyclocheilus grahami (assembly GCF_001515645.1). Classification (NCBI taxonomy): domain Eukaryota; kingdom Metazoa; phylum Chordata; class Actinopteri; order Cypriniformes; family Cyprinidae; genus Sinocyclocheilus; species Sinocyclocheilus grahami. Next base: position 8,122 of record NW_015505872.1, read on the forward strand.
TTAACGTTAATCACTTTGCCCTCTTAGGCAACAACGTTAAATGTTGAATGACTTTATAGAGTAAGATTACCAATTTCTATTAGTTCACTTGGATATTGCTGTGCTTATTTTAATGCATTGCTCTTTTTCCCCTTTGTCTTTTCTGTTCTGCGCCCCAGAGCGTTTCTCTCCTCTATTCATCTGACTCTATTGTAAAATAGTTACAAAAAAATAGGAGTACAGTTCAGCAAATAGAACAAAGTTGTTGAAGAAGTTAAAAAGTCAAACTTGGAATTTCATAGTTGTATACAAATAAAGTGGAACTAGCAGAATATAATACTTTAATAATATAAAATTGGATAGTGTCCACTAAAAGAATAGAAGCCTAATGTGTCAAAGGTTGAGCAGCTGATATGTAGGCCTACTCAGTTTATTATACATTTTGAACTAATTAAAAATGCTAAAAAACGTTAAATAAAAATGTTTCATTGCATTCTTTTTTAACAACTAAGCTTTTTTATTTTTGGATCCTTCCTGGATCAACATTACTGTCCAAAAATATAGACTAAACACAATCCCTACTCCTATACCTAACCCTACCCATAATTTATTCCTAAAATCAGTGTGAAAGGATAACTTATTAACAAGGGTGTATAAGCACCTAACCCTGATCGTAAGCCTAAAACAGATATTTCCTGAAAAGTTATCCCTCAATTCTGATTGGTTAATTGGAATGCTGTTCCAGGATCAACAAGGACGTTGATCCAGGAACATGTTGTACTTGGTGAAATCACGCTCACCGAATGTTATCACCACAGTTTGGCCCAGTGCAGCTTTTGCATGTAAGTGTGCTGGGGCCTAGATACACAGATAAGAGGGTTTTAAAAAAGTCTGCAGGTTTACGCCATAACAAAGGAGCAGTGCTTTCCAGTTCCACCCAGTTACTGTGGCTATAGAAATCCTGCACACAAACATAGTAACAAACAACACAGTGTTCGCATAAATTAATGAAAATATTGATTTTACTTAATAAAATTAAATATGTTAGTCACATTACATTCCTTTATGAATACATTCCTTGCACTCTTTTTATTCATTTATTTCAATTTGGGATAAATGTGACAGGTATATTCAGAAGTCTGTGCACCAAACTTTGTGAGAATTGGCCAGGAGGCACTATAATAAGTGAATTCTTGTTTTCACTCGCTGTATATCTCCAAGAATTTGCCCCAGTCTAAAATCTCCAGTAAATTGTCATACAAATTCGCAATTTACATGCATAAGCAAAAAAAACTTCTGAACGATCGGTGTATGACATCAAAGTACGTCTGCCCTATTATGGCTCTCGCGGTACTTTGATGTCATACACCGATCGTTCTGCGTAGCGCCGATACATCGCGAACAAGCCTAATAAATCGTAAGACTAGTTTGAGATGAGCAAAATCTGCGCAGAACCGATCACCGGTGATCACCGCGAGATGCATGCCGGTTAGAAAAGATATGACATATAATTTGGTAGTAAAACAAAGAGTTGCACGTTTTATTGGTGCAAATGAGTAGTGGTGATAATTATTTTGTACAACATTTGCAACTGAATTGTATTACTTAATTAGAAGCACCACAAAATTAAATTGTGTCATCTGTTATAGAGACTACTGAACAGACATTTAGAAGTTTATTTTAAAATGCAAAATAAAAATAAAGCTCTGAAAACACTTGCATTTTTACAACACTAGTGTGGGACATCAGGTAATGAAAAGTACATACACTTGTGGTCTTCATGCTCATTTGAACACTTCGAGCAAATAAAGGAAATATGTCATAGGCTATAAGTAGTCAAGTTGTCAAGTGCAAAGACCGCAACCCTGTCAACCCTCCAGTTTTTCCCGGGAATCACTTGCATTTTTACAACACTAGTGTGGGCCATCAGGTAATGAAAAGTACATACACTTGTGGTCTTCATGCTCATTTGAACACTTCGAGCAAATAAAGGAAATATGTCATAGGCTATAAGTAGTCAAGTTGTCAAGTGCAAAGACCGCAACCCTGTCAACCCTCCAGTTTTTCCCGGGAATCTCCCGTATTTTATCATTCTATCCCGCTTTCATCCCGTTTAAATATTTTCCCCTATTTCTCCCGTATTTTTAATCTTTCTATAAAAAAAATCCCACTGGGCATATTTTACATGTTTGCTACACTTTGTATGAAACGCATCCTTCTCACACAATCCACACATACAAATTTCAACCCATTTGTCCCCTCAACTTGGCAACCTACAACAACGAGGAGTAACGTACCGCGGGAAGGAATGGATCACTGGTAGAAATGGGACGGGAGACGAAGACTCAGGTGGTGCTCCGGTGAAAAAAAACAAAGATACATGCAAATTGAGATATATCTTACACTTCAAAAGGCTATGGTTTACTTGATTAAATATGAGCGCTGCAAGTTGCAAACTCAGGTGCTGCGCTGCTTTAGTTACCATTCCTGGCAAGCGAAAGAATGAAGAGAGAATGAATTTGCATTTTTCAATAAGCCCTTCTGCTTTTTGTTTTAGTCCAAAGCCAAAAACAACCCTTATTTTTACGCAGAAAACACGCAGTTTAAATAGTTTGATTATAATTGTTTAAATTAATATAATTAATATAATATAATAATTGATACTTTTGCCCCGCCCAATAGAAAAGCCAAATAGCCCAAAATCTCAAAACTGACTAATGCCTTACATTTTTAATCATTTAAAACATTATTTTTCAGCAGTTAAAATTTATAATCTTTAACTGGAAACTTCTCACAAAATATTACATATTATACATTTAGACAAATACTATAAACAAAAAACTGTTTATTAATTAGACAATTATTTGATTACCTTTTTACAGATTTTGTAAATACTATAATTTATGCACAGCCTCTTGTCAGTATATTTATACACCTTTACACACGTGATGAATGCCAGCATCACACATATATTTAATGTAAATTATGTATGTATACATGATAATCCTTTTTCGTAAGTGTCTGGCTGCAAGAATGTCAGTAAGGAAGAATATTTACTTCCTTATTAACTACTATTGTGGATTGTGCCCTTTTCAAATTACGCACATCTTGTGTTTGATCTAACCATAGCAAACTTGCTTTGGTTTCCCTGACAACTGTTAATGACCCATAACAATGCATAACTTACTCTCCCATAACAAACTTTCCCAGAACTTGGTTCAATATATATTTTAATATTAGTGGTAGATCAAAAATCACAATCGTACACTTCAATTTATTCATTCAGTCCTGAACCCTCTGAGCCAAGGAGAAACTGAATGAGAGTGGAAGCTATTGTAAAAAGCAAAACCAATACATGAGTTTACACAATGCTGATGCCCCTTATGTGAACTTTGTCTTTAATAAACGTTCAAAAAGATCAAGAGTATATACTACACAATGAGATCACAACTAGCCACAAAACCTAGTCCCAAATGCACCTGTTCACATTCAACAGAAAGTGAAAGTTACATTTCAAAAGTAAACCTTAACCTTGATTCTTTGATATTTATAAAGCTCTTTTACCCCAGACAGTTCAAGACAAGTAAAGATTTTAAAATATACTGCTTGCTGTGCTAAATGTTATTTAGAAACATACAAAATGGCAAACGATAAAACAGAAGAAAGAAAGGCACACGGAAAGCGAGTAACAGCCACTGAAAATAGCATTTGCTGTTGAGACAGTGAGTTGCAGTGTGACATAATTCAGATCAGTGGATCCCGGAGCTTCTGCCTCAATAGTGAGTGTGACATCCGTCCCTGACTCTGTGTTGGAGGGTGCAGTCAGTGTGACACTTCCTTGAGCGCTTCCCCCTGTTTCAAGAATCAGAAATCTGGGGAAAGACACGCTGAAGCCCTGGTCATTCCGAGCTCTGATAGTGTAGTTGCCGCTTGTAGTATTAGTGGCCACTGTAAAGTTAAGACTCAACGGAACTCCAGGCTTGGTAATGTTCTGTGATTGGGCCTGTGGAGGAACAAATTTGGTAAATGCATGTTATTTGTCCCATATAGTGATGAGCTTTTAAAACTCTTCTTTTTTATTTTTGGTACCAAACTGTGATGTAAAATTAAGTGTATTTTAATTAATAATTGTTGTAAATTAGATATTTGTGTTTGTGTACACAGACAGCATTTTACCATATAGTACTTACCATGACTGTTATTCTAGATCCTTTATGCTGGGTGGGTGACTGTCTCTGGAATCGATTAACCAATGACGAGTCATTCAGTAGCCCTTTCAGCTGCACCACAAACGCCCACTCTGGGATTCTGTCTATGTTGACCAGGAAGTCTGTCGCACCAACAGCTTTGATAGTTCCACTAACAACATCAGATCCTGAAGCTTCAACTAGAAGCACATCAGTCACTGTGAATGAATCTCCTCCGGTCACAGAGACATAGAAAGTAGCATTTCGACCTGATTAGCAATCAGAAAAACAGTGAAGTATCAGTACCATGTACATATATGACGAACAAAGTTATTAGGGTGCAGTAACATTAGCGAAATTTCGCCAGGAAAAAATGGTCCTTTGTCAATAGTGTCATGACCAATCAGTATGCTGTTGGTCAAATCTGTGAATTTGCATGAAAAACTTGAACCCAATGCAAAATCTGCATGGGGAAAAGTTTCATCCATATGCAAAATTCCCAATCATGTGGATTCTGATTGAAATTACTAGGTTTTGTTCATGAAATTTCAACTTTTGTGTGGATGTTTCCATATTTTAAATATAAATAAAGGATGCATGATGCCTGCAACATGACAGAGGACAAGCGGTCTGGAGAATGGATGGATGGATGATGCACGATGTTGTACCAATAAAAGGCCGGGTGAAACTCTGTCCCCATGAGTCTCCATGACCTCCCTCAACTATCTTCACAAAGTAAAAGAGGACGTCCACAGAACTCTGACCTGTATTTACAGTTGAAGGAATTTTGAGTTATGGACTGGCTTATAGGCATTTATTTTTAATTTACATTGCAAGAAATCACCACCAAAATCTTTATGGTAAATAATCCATGTCCTATACAACATTTTACAGAAGATTTTCTGGAGTTATTTCTTGCAAAAATAAACCCTTTACCAGTAACTCTCAGGTTGTAGGAGCTTGTGGAGTTTATACTGATCTTCCATTCCCCTGCATGGTTGGCAGAGTTGAGTTTCACTCTCTTTAGATTCCCTACAGTCAGGATGCTGCCCAGAGGACCATCAGCCACTGAACCTGACTGAGACACACCTGAAAGTGCCAAATATATAATTACATTAAGCGTGGAATCCATTAAATCAGATGTTATTTGCATAATAATTATTACATAATTAATTGCAGAACCCGAACATGCTATGCAGCCTTAAAGCTCTACTCTACCCAAAAATTAAAATTCTATCATCATTTTCTCAATCTCATGCTGTCCCAGATGTATGACAGTTGGCTGGAAGCTATGGTTTATAGTATCTTACCTACACCTATCGTTTACCTTCAGAAGACATTGATTCATCGGGCTTGTCAAAATACCCAAACCTGCAGTCTTGGCCACATGAGAGTGCGTGCACGCAACAGGAAGTAAGTGCGCAAGACTGTCCCAAATGCCAAAGATGCCAAAATGCCCTTAACGCACACTAAATCCACATTATCTTGAATACCGCGTCGGAGTGGTATTTGAGGCTAAGCATATCCCATCAGTCATCATGTTCTGGAAATAAATAGTGAGACTTTTTGCCGAGATCTTGCGAGAGGTCACTGAAACTTTTCCAGTGTAAGCTAAATATGAATAATAATTAGATATTACATATAATTTAAAATAAGTACATTTATTTATATACATTTATTATATATACATTTAACAAAAGTTGTACATTTTATTGGTGGCAGAGATTAGTATTTTGTACCATATTTGCAACTGTTTTTTCATCACTTAATTAGAAGCACCACAAATTAAATTATTAAATTGTGTTGTTTGTTATAGGGACTACTTAACAGACATTTGGAAGTATTCAAAATCAAAATAAACCTCTGTAAACACTTGCATTTGTATAACTCTATAAGTGTCTCCCATCGGGTAAGGAAAAGTTCTACGCACACTTGTGGTCTTCACACCCACTTGAACACTTATAAATACAGGAAATATGTCAGGTAAGTAGACAAGTGGTCAAGTGCAAAGACAGCAAGTGTGGGTATTTGGACAGGCCCATTAATTGTGGTCATATGGTTTACCATTGTGTTTGCTTTGTGTGGTTTTTGAAGCTTGCATTATATGGAGTTACAGAGATGGGTTATTTTTCTAGAAATTTTCGTTTGTATTTATCTGAAGAAGGAAACTTATATACATTTGGGACGGCATGAGGTTGAGTAAATGGGAGAATTTTCATTTTGGGTTGAGTATCATTTTAAACACTATGAAACTGATTGAATACATACAGTACAGTACAGTAGCTGAGCATTCTGTTCATAAATGTGTTGGTTTACCAGTAGGGCTGTAGAGAGTAAAGACTGGAGAGTCTCCTGTGATATACACAGTCACATTGGACAGAGTTGGATCTAGCAAAAAAGAAAAGTTTTCTGCCTTAGGCGGATTTCTCGCTGCCTGAAGAACAGTCACCTTCAAGAAACAGGTTATACCACATTAGAGTTACAGAGTTACCTCCAAGAACAGCACAGCACAAACTAAATTAGGATATGACTGGCGATATAAAGCAAATGACATTTACATTATAAAATGCATGTCTATGTAATAGTGATGATAGAAGTACTGTTAATGTATATTGATAATATATAACATAACATTGTGATCTCATTGTTAGAACTTACCAGGTCAGCAGTGATTAAATCTGTAATGACTGCAGTGGCCTGAGATAATGTAGTGTTTGTGACATCTATGGTCTGTCCACCAGAAACATGGGCCAGGTCTCTGTACAACTGTATTTCTGACTGAGACAATGATCTTGATAATGAAACATTCTGTCGACTACGTGTTGAGGTGGAGTTTGTCAGCAGGAAAGTGACCTGCAGTGCGGGAAGAAAGAAACATCTTAAGACAAAGTATCTCTAACACAACAGATCCTAACTGAAGGACAAATCAAGCTTTTCTGGAACTCACTTTTGACTTGGTGCTTTCTATCATGGCCTCAGCTGAACTTTTTAATTCTGTGTCCTTTGCTGAAGCATCAGTGAAAACAAAAATATCTGATGATGGAGGAGCTCGTGTCAATGTCAACTATAGATTCGTGAAACAATGAAAGACAAGACAAAAACTTTCAGCATTATAATGACTCTCCATGTTGTGATTATCAAAGCTTACCACAATTATTTCTTTCAAAACTATACTTTCAAAATAAATACTTGGCCATTTGTTTTTGAGTGTACTGGTTTCAGTGTGAACTTTTCTTAGGCTAAATGAAGTATTATATCGCTGTCTAAAAGATACTGAACACACACACACACCAGCAGTCCTGACAGGCACATCCCTGGGTTTACACTATCAGATGCCGACAGGGAATTGATTTGCTCTTTGAACTTATCTGCATCCCCAGTTCTTATCAGAAGTCCGAAATCTGTGTAAAAAACACAAACACGTCACTACAAGGCACTGCCAGAGCAAGAACATGCACAGTGCATTTTCAACGTAAACTGTGGTCCATATATCTCAACAAGCTATATGGAACAATATAAATATGGTGAATGTTTTAGTTTTATTTTAATTTTAAAAGCACCAGTACATAAAGGACTTTCTTAATTTTATGGAACAATATATTTCATCCATATTTATAGTATGTTAATATAGTTATAAAAACATATAATTACAGAAATGTTTCATAATGTTTCAGAAATGTTTTTATAGCACAATGTGACTACCCTGGTCATTAAATTGGACTAGAATGTATTCTGAAGGTTCCTCTGATGTTCCTCTCCTGCTGTCTATGATGCTCATGGACACTCTCTTGGCATCTGCGATGTAATTAGACAAACTGCCTGTGGTGTCAATCACAAAAGCCAGAACTGAGGTCTGACTGAGGCCCATCAGTCTGAGAGAGAGAGAGAGAGAGAGAGAGAGAGAGAGAGGAAAGGTAAGCAATAATTTTACCAATGTTGACCAAATGTGTGCACTATAAGCTAGAGATTTGAATAAGAAGAAGTGTTAAGGAGATTTTATATCTATGGCTGACGGCACGACTAACTCACTATTGCATAGCTTTCAAAAAACTTCGAATACGGTGCATAAATATGGACTGCTTATGCTACTAGGAAGAAGAAGAAAAAACGCCTCATACCGAAGAAAGTCTTGGTCGCCTGTTGCCAGTCGGATGTTTTCCAGCAGTTCCATAGTAGCCTTGATGGCCATTTCAGCAGCTTGCTGGTGAAGGAAGCCATGATCTGAACTGATGTCATCCTTATTAATGCCTCCAGTGGGTTCTGTTGAACTGGTCCTGTCAAGAGCGCTGCCATGGCTACACTTGCCTGAGAGAGTTAAATATTAAAGTAAGTGTTTGTAAATGTAGAGCTTTGTAGTCTCAATTCAAAGCATCTTGAACTCTGCAATAAAGCTGCAATTAAATGGTAATTGATGGTGTTAATTTAAGGGATGTCTGATGGTCTTTCTAACTACCATAGTTGAGGTTTTTGGGTTGTTTTTGTGGGCATTTTTGCCCATGTATCCAGTAGAGCATTTGTGAGATAAGGCACTGAGGTTGGACAAGAAGGCCTGACTTTCAATCCCTATTCCAGTTCACCCCAAAGTTGTTCAGTGGGGTTGAGGTCAGGGCTCTGTGTGGGCCAGTCAAGTTTTTTCACACAAGATTCATTCATCCATGTCTTTATGGACCTTGTTTAGTGCACTGGGACACAGTCATGCTATAATAGAAAAGGGCCTGCCCCAAACTGTTTGCACTTTACAGTTGGCACAATGCAGTCAGGCAGATAATGTTCTCCTGGTATCCACCACTCCACAGAACTTGTTTCCACTGCTCCAGAGTCCAGTGGAGGCTACACCAGTCAATCTGATGCTTGGTATTGTACTTGGTAATGTGAAGCTCGCATGCAGCTGTTCGGCCATTGAAACCCATTCCATTAAGCTACTGCCACACAGTTTTTGTGCTGTTATTAATGCCATTAAATGTTTGTATCTCTTTAGCTATGGAATCAGCAGAGTATTGTAGACTTTTACGCACCATGTGGCTCAGCACTCAACGACCCCACTTTGTGACTTTACATGGTCTTCTGTGTCGTGGCTGAGTTGCTGCTGTTCCTAAACGTTTCTACTTTCCAATAATACCACTTACAGTTGACAGTGGAATATATCAGGGATACAATTTCACAAACTTATTGCAAAGGTGGCATCCTTTCACAGTACCAAGGTTGAATTGACTGAGCTTTTCAGAACAACCCATTTTTTTCACAAATGTTTGTAAAAATGCAGACTGCATGGTGTGGCAATATCCTGACCCAAAATGACCAGTGCCTTTTTCATTTTCCACTTTTTTTCCCCTTACATGTAGAAGATAGGAATATAGCACTTTGATAACTACTACTTTAAAAAGCCAAAACAGCACTACCTATCAATGCTAATGAATGAGATGCTAAGTTTCCTTACCTGCAGGTTTGTCTGGGATTAAAAGGTGGAAATATCCTGAAGTTAACATTTTCTGCTGGAGTACCTCTGGGAGAATGTTGTCACTGCAGTCTTCTCCGACACAGCTTTTGCATGTTTTTGTATTGGAACCTAGACATTTATCCATCCAGAAATACATACAAATTACTTGACATATCAAGGTTATATAATATGATACAGTTGATTGGGGAATTTAATTTTGAGATTAATACATAGACTATTTTAGAAGCAAGTATACAACACAGTACTTGCTAGGTTGTTGAGAGGAAGCTCAGGTTTAATCAGTGAGTTGAAAGGAGCAGTGCTTCCCAGTTCCACCCAGTTACTGTGACTATAGAAATCCTACACACAAAAACACATTAGTTTTCTAACTTGCAAAATTATATACTCAGTGTAGTCCTATTGTAACTCATTATAAACCACTGACAAAGCCAATGCTGAACACAATATACTTTGTGTAATAATACTGAGCAGTTTTATTGTGCATATTTTAAATTTGTCTAAAGTGCATCAGATTAAATTCTGATCTTCCAAAACTACACAAGATGCAGATCTTTGATTTTTATTAAAAATACTCAACACTTTTAGATTTCATGGCATGAGGCTGGCATAAAATTAAAATTACCTTCACAGGATTTACATACCTGTAAAGTATGACATACAGCCCCAAGAATGGAGCGGGCAGACAAATAGTTCCCATTTTTGATGCTGACTTTCACAGCAGCTACGCCCTGAGTGATGAGGTCTCGTCCATTTATGAAATCTTCATCATCAAAATGATGAGCAGTACTGAACACTTTTAGATCCACAGCTGCATTGCTAAGGGAAGTCTGAATAATAGCCAGATTGAAAGTGGATAGTTTTAATGAGGAGGAATATGAATTTGAGCAGGCTTTCTGGACGGTAGTTACAGTCAGTTTGCTGTTGATCTAAAGTGGGAAGTAGAGGGGGAAAATGTAATTTAATAATATATTTAATAAAATAATAGATAAATAATATATTTAATAAAATAAATACAAATATGTATTCATGAAGGTTAAGATTAAAAAAACTAATAATAAAAAAATTACATAAACTAGTAAATTTGGCCATGCACAAAAGAGGATAGCAAGACTTGGCAATTAAAGCATGTAAAGCAAACTCATGTTCATCATCACAGAATGTCATAAAGAGTTAACTGGTTTACAACTAGACTTGTTTCTCTTTGTATAAAGGTAAGTTCTTTTAATGTTAAAATACTTTCTTTTAACATTTTAAACAACAGAAACAATGCAAGTTTGTTCCTAAAACTATCTGTTAAAGATTTCTTAAATAACTAGCTAAAACTATTTTTATATACAATATTTAATTTTAATTCTATTTTTTTATTAGAGTGCACAAAAAAGTGCATGCCACTGCTGATAGAGCTACACAATCTTGCCTTTCTCTGTTTTTAAATCATTTAATTTTAAATACATTTTAAATGCATAAAATAGATGTGTAGGTTTTTTCCTGTCTGTTGCCTTTCACATCATAGCTCAGGACAGTCATTAGGTTGTATGACATTTCAGTGTGATAAGGCTGCAGGAATAATCTCAGTTAAGATTAAATAATTTGTAAACAGCGCATGTAGTTCCCAAATTTGTTTAAGCTCATATTCTTACAGGTAGAGCAAAGTCTTTTCCCCGGACAGTGGCCACGTTTCGGCACACCTCTACCATCTTGCGGAGGAAAGCTGCCTCAGTGATTTGTTGATGGGTGAGGGAATCATCAGTAGGGAGGATTTTGAAGGCTTCAGCCTGAGGGGGCTGAAATAGAGGCCCCTGGAGGAGAAATACAGCCACTACAACCAGTGAAACCATGACTGTTCACAACTGTGGGAAAATTAATAGTGGGAATTAATTCATTTCTTACAAAAGTCATTCTTTTTTTCATTTTTACAAAATATGCCATATTTCCATTTTCCTTCCGGTGTCTTTAATAATAACCCTGATAGATGGAATAATGTTTCAAACCTGCAGATTAACTCCTCCAGTTAAGTCAAATGCTTATTATCTGCCTTTTAATCAGCTCCTGGATATCTTAGTAGTTTAGTGTTTTTTGTTTGTTTGTTTTATTTGATGTTTACATTCATGGTTTATTGTATGTACACTCTTAAAAATAAAGGTGCTTCACGATGCCATAGAATAACCTTTTTTGTCTAAATGGTTCCATAAAGAACCTTTAACATCTGAAGAACCTTTCTGTTTCACAAAAGGTTCTTTGTGGTGAAAGACGGTTCTTCAGATTACAAAAAGGTAAGAAAGAGATGGTTCTTTAAAGAACCTTTGACTGAATGGTTCTTTGTGGAACCAAAAATGGTTATTCTATGGCATCGCTTGAAGAACCTTTTGAAGCACCTTTATTTTTAAGAGTGTACTGCTGTCTGCAACAAATTGCCTCTGAGACATTAAAGATTGAAAGTAAAAGTGGTGACCCAACAAAACACTACATATTTTGGATGTCTCTCTCTTGTGACATTTCAGGTCTTGCAGCACCCTATTGAAGTAATAAGTGATCAGGTTGGATTAGGTAAACACTGGAAATGTGCAGTGCTGAAGGGGATCCAGAACAATGTTTGGAAACTTTTCTGTAACCAAACTCTAATCTAACATATGAACTCCCAAATAAAGATCGCAAGTATTAACAGAAAATTCACCACAAAACTGTTTAGCTTATTTTCTTTACAGAATTTTCTTTTAGAGGTATTTAAAGCTAATAAGAGAAATTGAGAGAGAGAAAAAAGTGTCAAAGTTGTCAAATGAGTGGAGGAAATAAACATGCAGAGTTGGGTAGATTACTTAAAAACTGTAGTTTGTTAATGATTACGTGATGAAAACTGTAGTTAGCAACAATCTAGATTACTCATTTTAGGTCATGTATTCTGACTACTTTTAGATTGATTTTAGATTACTTTATCAAACTTGTTTTAAACGTACCATTAAATGTACCATATTGATATAAAAAAAAAGCAAAGAGAAAGAAACTATATTCCTTTTTTTTTATATCAACATAATAAAATGCATTAAACATTACATTACACCAGGGTTTCCTAAACTGGGCTTAATGTAAGAACTGCAGTGGGTTTGTGAGTTGATAAAAAGCGAATAATTAATTAAATCATAAAAATGTAAAATAACAATAATTTAAACACCTGTACACTAAAAAATATAAATATTTAATTTGTTGACCTGCATGTCAATGTGACCATTAACTGACAACAGAAAACTGTAAACATGTGAATGTGTTGTTAAATTCTTTTAAATATTAACCCCCGCAAGAATATTTTAAGTAAGTATTATATGCCAAAAGTGTTTGGCTGACAAAAACATTTGGGACTACAAAAAAAATAAAAAAATAAATATTATATATAAGTCCTTATAAAAATAAGTAAAATAAATTAAATGAATGACAATAAATTGTGAATAATTCAATGCCATTGTGTGAATAATATGTAATCATGTAATCCATGACAAATTAACTGTAATTTGATTATGAGAATTTTACAAAGTAATATACTCTAATTACTCTAAATACTTAATTTTTGGAATCTCATTACATAATCCAGATTACATGTAATCAGTTACTACCCAGCACTGTAAACAAGGAGAATATATATTCAGTTTTGTTTTTGAATTACTACAATTGTCTTTTAGTACTAAATTTCGAATATAAATGTAATATACTGCATGACCAGAAATGTCTTAAGTAAATTCAACATTACACAATCTCAAAAGAAAGAAAAAAAGACAGAAAAAATTATATTACCTTGTAGTTTTCTTGAGAATAATGCATTTCCAGCTCCGTGTACATTTATATCCTTTTACATATGACGTCAACGTCACACGTAAATGTTGTAGGCCACAGTCAAATAAGTGATTGCATGAATGATCAAATTTGACTACCTGTTTCCATTTTAACCATAATTATGTGCTTTTCACATTAAAAAATAATAATAGTAGGCTTACCAAATCAACAAAATAAATCCACCCAGACTGTTTATGATCTATAGAATTTCCTTAATATAGAGGAGGTGATTGAGAATGGAAGCAAAAAAGAAAGTAACACACGTTAAATCAGGTTTGTGCAATGTTGCAGCCTTTTGCAAACAGATACAGTTTGAGTTGGAATGAAGAAGGATTTCATTCCCCACACCTCGCTGGTCTTAAGAAGCATCTGCCTGGTCATTGTTGGTGCTGGAACAACATTGTTGACAACAAATCAGATGTGAGGACTAATGTTAAGCTGACCCAGGAACAGGACGTGCCGGTTGGTCCTTTGAAATCAAATCAAAAGAAACTGTTTAAATGTCAGAATGTCATAAAATAAAAGAAAGTAGCTTGGCCTGAAAAGAAGTTTGACTTCATTCCCCACAACCTGCTGGTCTTACAAAGCTTTTGCACAGCTCTTACAAACTGCACAGACCATGAAATAGTTTTAATGCCAAATAAGACAAAGTAGGCTATGCTTAAGGCTGGAATGTAGATCCACATTCCTATCTGCCTGAAACCAAACATTCCTGTTTAATGATAGTTGTGGGGTAAACTGACAATCCTGGATACTACCAGAGGCGGACAGCAACTAAGTACATTTACTTGAGTATTGTACTTAAGTACACTTTTTGAGTATCTGTACTTTACTTGAGTATTATTTTTTCTGGGAACTTATGACTTTAACTTCACTACATTTGAAAGACAAATATTGTACTTTTCACTCCACTACATTTCTATCAAGGTCCTCGAAGTAGAAAGACGTTACTATGTAGCAGCTTTGAAAGTCAGTGGGTGATTATTTTTCTTCTCTAAAACTTGACTTTCTTTTTGTTCAGACAGTTTATCAGTAATCCCTCTTGTAGGGTACATTGCATAATCAGCATATTAAATAAGAAATGAGCTTTTAATTGCCGGATGAACACAATCTCTGCATTTGTGCTGACTGAATCAATTATGCAGTGTAATTGGTTGACTCAAACCTATCACAGGACAAATCAAAATCTAAAACACCCAGTTTAAATGAGCAATATCACACGAGTAGGCACGAGGCCGAGAATCACATCCGTGCCGATACAGCCATATACGGAATCGTCCCGTATTTAAGGCATATGCCGTATGAACACCTAGACCATACGAATAACAAACTCTAAATTGAGAATGAATCATTCTTTTTTGACAAGTGTTTTTTAATGACTGTGTTTTGACTTCAGCAAATCAGTTTGAGCGCATGCAAACAACGTGATTCCAACATCCAGCCACGCAAGAAAACGTGCATTTTCCTGAGGGAAGACGTGATCAATAAGGAAAGTCGTATTTACATTTAAGTAACTTTCAACGTATTTTTAACCTTGATCAGTCTTAAAACACAAAATGACCAATGAAGTGCCAAGCACCCAAAGCAGTACATATTTATTCTATAAGTTCTCTTTAACTGAAAAATATGCATTTTCATACTGTAGTAGGCCTACTGTATATTACACACACGCACCAGAAGTCAGAAAGAGCTTTATTGCCTATAGCCTATGTTTGCACATACAAGGAATTTGTTTTAGTGTCACAATATTCAGCTTCATTATTCCAGATTTTAGTGTCACATGATCCTTCAGAAATCATTCTAATATGCTGATTTATAATCAATGTTGGAAACAATTGTTTTCCTTAATATTTTTTGGGACCTGTGATATTTTTACAGGATTCTTTGATAAATAAAAGGTTAAAAAGAACAGTATTTATTCAAAATAAAAATTGTGTTAAATATACACAACTATTCCAACAACAAAAAAAAGTTTGGGGTCAGTAAATTTCTTTTTTTCTTCTTCTTCTTCTTCTTTTTTTCTTTTTTTTAAAAGAAACTTTTAGAATACTTTTATTCAGCAAGGATGTGTTAAATGGATAAAAAGTGATATTGTTAGAAAAGATTTCTATTTTGAATCAATTCTGTTCTATTTAGCTTTTTATTTTATTTATAGAACACAGGTTCCAAAAAAATATTAAGCAGCACAACAGTTTTAACACTGATAATAAATCAGAATAAGAATGATTTATAAAAGGATCATGTGACACCGAGGACTGGAGTAATGATGCTGAAAATTCAGTGCTGCGTCACAGAAATAAATTATATTTGAAAGTATAATAATTAAGATAGGAAACAATATTAGAACTTATTTTCCTTTTCTGCAACCCAGCTACGAGTATATTGCGTTTATACAACAGTTCTAAGGCATGTGTGTAAATACATAAGAAACAACAACGGAGTGTCTTTAAAAACCCTCTTTTGTGTAGAACTACTTCCTTCTGCCACTGATTCAAATCTCAGTTTGACAGTTTAACAGCTGAGCCCAAGCCTCCGTTACTAATTCGAAAATGTCACCGCTGGAGGATGATGTTATTTCATTAACATTGTCTGATTCAGGGGCCAGTGCTCTGCTGGGATCAGCCCAGCAAATGCAGGATGTCTGAGGAGGGCAAAGAAGCTGAGGCTGAGCCTTCCCAATCCTCCTGCCCTGCGTATGATGAGCTTTTGGAAATTATGGATCGCGCCACGGCGAGGTTTTACTTGCTGTGAAGCGGGTGAAGAAAGTGACGTCGCGTAATATCTCGATGAACGTTATTTTTCTGGCCATAACCCTCCAGGTCAGGTGAGCCTTCCTTTCTTCCTGTTTTCCATATAAAGATTGAGAAGGAATGGAAGAGGCCGTTTTTTCCTCACGCATCCATCGATTCCAGCATACGAGTTATGCCAATATTGAGACGATGCATGAAAGCGGTTATAAAAAAACAGCTATCTCTCTATGGGTGAGACATCCTCTAAGACTCCCCTCCTTGACATCTTGCTTGCACGTTATGCTTTGCCCTCTTTTCTAAAATCCTGTACGGTAAGAGCTACGCGCAACAGCTCCGTGCTCTTTCTGAGTGGTTTAAAAACCTGATTCCGCCTTGGGCACCACTACTCCTATGTATCTTCTGGATGCCTACTTTAACAGGGTGTTGCTACTAGGGGTCTGTTGATATTAGCATTTTTTTTACTATAGTGAATAAACTGTATTAATGAAGGAAATGTTTAAGGTGTCTGAATAAATTTTGGTTTGACTGTACATATATATATATTACATTTTTAAGTGCTGTGCTTTAAGTGCTGTAGGTTTTTCCCTTTAAATAGGTCATTTTATAAGTTCTTGAGGTGTGCAAAATTAATTTTAAAATGATTCTTAAAATATAAATATAAAATAACGAACAACATTAAGTAATTTAATAATACACTTGTCTATAGTAATTATCTCTCTCTCTCTCTCTATATCATCTGTTCCTGTTGCCATTGAAGATGTATTATATAAAATAGGACGCTGCCCTACGGCTAAAATTAGCGCTTCCTCCATTTTTGAATTTCTGTACAGAGAGGTCACGGAGTGACGTATCGATCTTCTACTCATAGACATATAAATACTGTTGTGATTAGGGATGGGCGTATCGATCCAAAGTATCGATATATCGATACTGACGCGAGTATCGAAAGTAGCGATACTCAAACAAAAAATATCGATACTAAGGTGTTTTATTTACCAGTGATCTAGGGGTCGCTATGGGGAACGGTATACCCACGCCACCATGCTGAGGGGAGTGCATGCCAGAACTATGGCGAGCACTAAGTACCAACTCTACCATATTGCTATGGGAGTTGCCCCTG
>NW_015505872.1:26125-28423 GCF_001515645.1 Sinocyclocheilus grahami
GAATTGGACGAATAACCTTTGTTAGCGAGTAATTGTGTAGGATAGAATGCAAATGTTGCAAGACAGAACTAATCAATCACAGAGAGCGTTCACTCACTTCTGCTAGTACATTCAAACAGGGCTGATTTTCCCAAAAGTATCTTAAGAAAGCATTAAAGCTTTTGGGAACGGCAACCCTGAACAATGCTTATCAGAGGAGAGAAGGACATAGTTATTTCACAATAAACAAACTGAAATTGTAGCCTACATAGTTTGTGCAATTACAGTTATTTAAATTGAACCTTGAAAGATAATATTGATCATGTTCTATTCTGTAATGTTAATAGAATAAAAAGGTTGCATTTTATGCATGCAACAGCCTGTCACTGGCAGTCCCTTATGAAAATGAACCATGGTTTTACTAAAGTGACCATAGTTCAACGGTAGTATTTATAGATTTGAATCATGTGTAAACAAAAAACATATTTGAACCATGTGTAAACAAAAATATAATCTAATAAGTTACAATTAAGGCGTATTGAATGTTAAAAATGCGTTTTAAACATAAAGTTAAGTGCTTATCATTACCCATTTTACTCTTAGTAATTTAATAATTTTATAAATGTCATAATTTAAAAGTTTAGTTCAGAAGTATCGAAACGGTATCGATATCGACGATACTGCCTTGAAAAATATCGGTATCATATTGAAAACAAAATAAGTGGTATCGCCCATCCCTAGTTGTGATAACTGAGGGGAAACCTTGGCGCGTGTTGTCATATCCTGCTCCAGCCCCTGCCCTTTTTAAAAAACAAAAACAAATAGACGTTATTATTAACAAACCACATATTTGATAGTGATGTTACACTCAATACTGAAGCTCTGAAGCTTGTATAAAAAAAACAACACATTTCACATCAAAGCACTGTATCGGAGCTTGATCGTTTTGCCAAAAGCATGAGATCTATGATGTTTGAAGCTTCGTTTGTCTGAAAACCACGCGACTGCTTCAGTATCTGGTTCAAACGACGCGATCCTCAGCGCCGTTTCCTTTAGATTATATTAGGCCTACTTTATAAGGCATTAGCATTGTTTTTTTCAATATCGTAATTATTAAGCTCAAATGAACTTTGCCTATGAAATAACAGGACTGAGGCCGACTTAAAATAAACAGATCGCAGATTTAATTTATAAATGTATGTTTCATTTATTTTAGTGCCATTACACCGACACAAATGAATGACTTTGACAATGGCCATTATTTATATTCAATAAAATAAAATAAAGAATCAGTTGTGTAACCCACATTAAAATAGGGTTTAAATAAACATAAATGAATACATAGATATTGATTCATAATATAAAATAACATGATGATAATAAATATAATATTTCATAGTTACTAAATAAATGTATACAAAGGGTGCATCTCAATCAGCTCCCTTGTTCGTCAGGGCACTGATCAGGGCCATTTTAAGGGCTGTCTCAATCGCAAGATCCTTCCAGTGCACTGGAACGTTCGCTCCCTGAAAAATCCCACAATGCACCGCAAAAACTACGGAGCATCGGCGCTCACTATGCTCCCTTACCGGAAATAATGTCACATTTCTGAAGCATGAAACATAAACCACACGAGCCAACTCGATAAATATAATGACGTGCGATAGAAGATTTGAAAAGATAAGAATTGAACACATCTAATTAACAATTATAATTAATATTCGGCTGAAATGTTGTAAGAACATGTAACAGAACGATGTGTTTAAAGAGAATAAAAAATTATATAAAAATTTGATTGGTCCTGTCTGTTGTTTATTAACTCCAGTGATGACGTACTACTATGTTGTCCGTTAACGGTGTATGTAACGTAATCATGTCACTGGAATTCGAGTGATCACTGTCTCAATGTGCAGTGAGTCAGGGAACTTACTGAACAAATTTGTGTACACGATCTACTGATTCACGAGCTCGGGAGCTAGGGAGCTGATTGAGACGCACCCAAAGTCAAAGGTATTCAATTCAATAAGGGTTTATAGGGAATTTGAATAAAAATACACCCATAGGAATTGTATTGACACTTCCCCTTTAAGAGAGTCACTCGCGTGCTCATCAAACGTAGAGCCAAAGCCACTAGAAGGCAAGCCTGGGGCAAGTTTAAGCTCAAACCGGTGTGCACCATTTTGCTACGGTTTCCGGTTTGAACGACATGTTTCCTGGAAACGGTGTGCAACGGGGTTTGAGATGCGTTTTCTCTTGTTTGGTGGGTGTGTCAAACATGTCAGCCCAATCAGCAGCAACATGTATAGGCTGGGGGATAAG
>NW_015505872.1:29143-63953 GCF_001515645.1 Sinocyclocheilus grahami
ATCACAATAATTAGGAACCACAGTTTCCACAAATCCCTTCATTTGATTGGGATGTTCTCTTTTATTCTGGAGGGCAAGGGCAGTGACTGTACCATCGAGCGTATTTTGCAGTATTAAACACGTATTTATACCGATTTCATCAGGCTCCGAAAATTCTTCAGAAAGAACACAAAGAATGGCCTTCTCAGCTGCCATAGTTGCATCTCTTGCCTCATCAGAACAGGGTGTTCAACGCACCACCGTTCCCATTTAAAAAACGTTTTGCACCGTTTTTGTCGGGGCTGAATGCAGCCCTGGTCTTCTATACTCTTTGCCTGCAACCTTTATCCAAAAAAGCGTAACGGCTAATGTTAACGCTTCCGTTTTGCAATTACGTGGGAAAGGACACCAGAGGCCGTTTTTTTAAATGGATGTCAATGGAGGAGAGGCTTCACTAGTATGCTGAATAAACAGCTTTTTTAGAGGAAACATCTTATAATTTAATGAATCGACAGCCTATCAGCTAATCTCCAACATGTTTTACACTAAGCAATACTTTTGGATTGAACTATTTTTAGAGTTTACACCGGGGAAAAAGGCCGTTTTATAAGAGAAGTCGCTGACTTTTTACGACAGGTGCGATTCAGCTTACGGCATTTCTCATTCATTCCTATGGTATCCGTAAATGGAGATTGAGGCTGTGTCCGAAATCGCCCCCTATACCCTCATTCACTATTCCCTACATTAGGTCACTAATTCAGTTCACTAGAAGGAGTGAATGAAACCGAGTAGTGAATTCGGACACTGAGTACACCGGAAGGAATGCCACTTTTGCACAGTTTGTGCTTGCTGTTTATTAATCATTTGAAACTAGCAAACTAGCAGCTCCAGTAGTAAGATTAAGGATTTATCTTGAACTCTGTCACGGAAATTATGTATAAACCCAATTTCATAATCAATTTACAATGAATTTATACCCGTGTTGTACATTATGCTGTACGCCATGGATGAGCGCTTTGTAAAAATGAACGGATTGATTATTCAGCTGCGGGCGCCATCTTCTGGCGAGATGCGGGAACTCATTCGGCGCGTGACTCTCACGGTGCATTATCGGCATTCTCTAGCCGTTGAGCGCATAGACATATAACCACCCAGACTGCAACTTTGATCTTCACCCAACTTCGTTACATCTGCATCAAGACCTGTTACATGCTCTGGATTTGATAAGAGAGTGATAAGAGTTCTTGGGGCCGGTTTTTATTTTTTTTCCCTTGGAACAATCTTTTCTCTTACACATTTCTTTTTGTAGGATTAACTGAATTACATTACACAACCATTTAAACTGATGACTTTATTGTATTTTGTTTTATTTTCATGTCAATGTCATGATGTAACATATGATTGCTTTACTTTGCCTGTTTGCATGTGATTGAATTGTTCTAATACGTGTGAGGAGGAAAAGAAGAGTTAATTCAGAAAAATAGCAAATCGTAAATAGGTTTAACCAAATAATTAATCTTTATTAATACTAACTTTAATAGATTATCAAACTCAAGTGGATCCATTGCATTAACTTATTTCTAAACAAATTTCTAAAAAGAAACAGGAAAGAAGAGATTACTTTCATTACTTACCTTTTATCATCTGTGATTATCCTTCAATTGATTCATTGTTCTGCGTTTTGTTTGTCTAATAGTAAAGTGCTGGGTTTTGTTTCTTAAATCTGGTCTCCAGTCTAATTTTATGTTTATTTCTCGCACTCCTTGAGAACCTAGAACTGGTCCAGTAGCTTAAGTGTTGCGTTGGAGTATGCAGGTGCTACAGTTGTAGAACCAGATGTGAAACCAGCGGCTGCAATGGAGCACAGCAATTGTGTTACTCGTTTTTATGACCACTATATGGCCACAACATAAACCGTGTTGAAAACCTTTTATATGTATGACTCTAACATACAAAACACACTAATTTAAAGCCTACACACTGTCTGGTTCTGTCCACAATTTTGTATTTGGAGAGAAATTTCAGGAATTGTAAAAGGTTCCCTGTGTTTGGTCTTTGATCACTTCGGGCATATGCAGACTTCTTGAGGGGCAGTGGCCTAAAACCAACAAAAATGGCTATTCCCCAAACCTGTGGTCAAATATTGATACCATATTATCCTTACATACACAACCATACAAAATTGCACATTATAACTAATTGAAAATGCTTTATAAACGATCTTTGGCTCTCATAAAGCAACAAAATAATGAAGTGAACCATTCACGCACTGTTTGACAAGAGATGTCATTTAAGGTTGATGCAATTTATACACACAGTAGCATAGAAACGGTCACTCTTTCTGTATAACCTGTTGATCAGGATGTAAAATTGCCTAAGATTTCCCTGGTAATAAAGATGCTAGAGTAAAAACTGTTAGATAAACATGATGGCAACCACCATTTAGACAACAAGCTGACAACAATTTATGCAGCTACCAAAAAAAAATTTCTTTGGACATACGCACTTGAGAGAAACCTTTAACAATACAATGCTTAAAGAGACAAGGTCAACAACAGGCATCCATTATATCAAGGCCTGGGACAATGAACTAAAAAGTGGTGGAGAATTAATTAATTGATTCATTGAACATTAATTTGGAATCTTCTAAAGCACAAAATCAACATTATTTACTATTTTTATAATTGTGTTTAATGATGTTGAAAAAAAAACACATCTAATAAGAGTTACATGTGGACACAGAAACATACAGAGGTATTCATTCATTATGGAAAAGAATGAAAGATTTTGTAAGGCAGATTCTGACCTGCTAAAATCGCAGAAAATGACTAGAGAATGAAAGTCCTTCATGAATAACAAAACAAGTGGGGAGTTATTGTTTGTAAAATTGGAGCTTAGGCTGCACAGGAAACATTTATGAGTGGGTCATATCAGGCTTAGTCTTTGTATTGGTTCACCATCTCTTCCAGTTTAGTCTGGTTGGACCCAGAGAAATCATCCAGCTACAACAGAAAACAGAAGATTAAATTATCTTTACAATAATGGGAAGTAAATCAAACTCGGCATATTCATAGAGAAATATCTTTAACTTTGTACAGTTATGTGACTATTATTAGTTCACTTTCTTGTATCATTTATGACTTTTTATGGCCTTAAATCTGATACAACAAAATTTAAGACTTAAGACTTTTTAAGGACCCACGGAAACCCTGTAATATGTGATTATTATTCATTCAACTAGAGGAAAGACAACAGAACAAACCTTCTTCCCGTTCTTGTAGAAGTGGAATGTTGGCATACATTTAATCTCACAAGACTGGGCTACATCCTGCAAAACACAGAACATCACTTTAATATTCCTTAGGAAGCTTTATTGCCCTTATACAACTTCTTTTAGTTAAAAGTAATTGCACACTGATAGAAAGGAACCAAATCAAACACAAAAGTTTAATTGGGATGTAACCATAGCATACATTTTAGGTAATTCTACTACCCTCTAGTTGGTGTACATCATGAGCTAGGACAGCAAATTAAATCATCCAGCTACAACAGAAAACAGCAGATTAAATTATCTTTACAATAATGGGAAGTAAATCAAACTCGGCATATTCATAGAGAAATATCTTTAACTTTGTACAGTTATGTGACTATTATTAGTTCACTTTCTTGTATCATTTACGACTTTTTATGGCCTTAAATCTGATACAACAAAATTTAAGACTTAAGACTTTTTAAGGACCCACGGAAACCCTGTAATATGTGATTATTATTCATTCAACTAGAGGAAAGACAACAGAACAAACCTTCTTCCCGTTCTTGTAGAAGTGGAATGTTGGCATACATTTAATCTCACAAGACTGGGCTACATCCTGCAAAACACAGAACATCACTTTAATATTCCTTAGGAAGCTTTATTGCCCTTATACAACTTCTTTTAGTTAAAAGTAATTGCACACTGATAGAAAGGAACCAAATCAAACACAAAAGTTTAATTGGGATGTAACCATAGCATACATTTTAGGTAATTCTACTACCCTCTAGTTGGTGTACATCATGAGCTAGGACAGCAAATTAAGAACCCATTTCCCTTACCAAAAAAATAAAAACAATCGAGCTGACATTTCTTCCATCTAAATGGATTTAGGCCTAAACTATGGTTGCAGGGGAATAAACAATAAGATTCATGAAAGCCAAAGCTTTTCCTCCCATACAAGAGGTGTTTCCAGTGATTGAATTATGGTGAAACATAATTATTGAATTCCTTCTGGCTACCACAGTTTCAGTCTAAAAAGTTTCACACTGGCCTGTCTGTCAGTTTACTAACAAACATACATTATCTGCTGTCCTCTAACCAGCACTGGCTCGTTCCAACTTCACTTCAGCGTCAGGCGCAAGTCAAGCAAGCACGGAAACGGTACTGTGCTCGCAGCGTGTGCTCTTCATTTGCAAGCACAAAGGCGCCGGCGCGCGCTGTAGTCTGTATCCTTTCATATCAAAGCGCAAAATAAACCGTGCATGCAATGTCGTGGGCCATTTAAGTCATGAAGTTACCAAAAGGACGATTAAAGCTGCCTTAAAACTGTGCATGCATGTAATATATTTTATATGAGTCACATTATGAACATGTCTCTGAAATGGTTTTCAAAACTGTCCTGAGCAGCCCAGCACTGTCTCACTCATCTAACACACCTGATTTAACTCGTCAACTCGTTAATAGAGACTTTAAGTCCTGAAGTGGGTCAGAAAAGGTAAAAAGAGTTGAGAGAAAATGTGTCAGATCCGCGTCACGTTCAGCAGTGGCAGCTCTTAAAGAAATAGCAGCCAAAATAACCTAATAACCAGCTGCTGTGATGCCTATTAATCAAAGGACAAAGAAAAAAAGAGGAAAAAATAACTTTTGTAGCTTTAAGGATTCATCTATATTTCGTTTAGAATTTAGTGTTTGACTACTTAAATTTCTGTATATTTCTGCTGAAGTGCACAGGCAAATATGACATTTATTATAATGGGTTTATGTGAACATTATTTTAAGTTCTTCTTAAATTAGAAGTTATTTTTTAATGTCTAATAAATGTTAAAATTGATATCTCTTAATTACACTGTAATGTTGAATGGCTATAGTCAATGGTTAAATATGGGGGGAGAGGAGGGGGGGGGGCATTTCTATAGAGAAATCAGTATTGGTATCATTGATACTGGCCTTAAAGGGATAGTTAACCCAAAAATGAAAATTTGATGTTTATCTGCTTACCCCCAGGGCATCCAAGATGTAGGTGACTTTGTTTCTTCAGTAGAACACATTTGATGATTTTTAAGTCCAACCGTTGCAGTCTATCAGTCGTATAATGGATGGCAATGGTAACAAAGTCTATGAGTGTAAAAAAAACATGCACAGACAAATCCAAATTAAATCCTGCGGCTCGTGACGACACATTGATATTCTAAGACACAAACCGAACAGTATTTATATCATTTTTTACCTCTAATACACCACTATGTGCAACTGCTTCATTAATTTGAAGATTGAATGTGAAATTATTGCAATATAAAAGTATATTTACAAACTTTAATGTTAGGTGGGATTAATCGCGATTAATTTCAGAATATATACATATATATACTGTATATATGATAGAAAACTCACCTGTGCATCATCTACGTCCACTTTGAGGAAGACCACATTAGCATAGGAAGGACTTTCAGACAGGCCCTGAAGTGAGGAATTACAATGAGAAATTGAGTCTAATAAATCCATTCCAACGACTCAAATATAGTAACTTAAAGTTGGTTCCTTACTTTGTAAAAAGGTGCGATGCCCTGACAAGGCCCACACCACGTGGCTGTAAAATCAACCACTACAAGCTTATCACCTGCCCCAGCAAGACACTTAAATTAGAAGTTATTTTTAAAAGTCTGATAAATGTTAAAATTGATAGCTCTTAATTATACTGTAATGTTGAATAATCAATGGTTAAATATTGGGGGAGGGGGGGGGGGTATCATTGATACTGGCCTTCAGTCATAAAAAAGATGCCATTAAATAAATATTAAAAAAATACAGTCTTTGCTGTTTGTACATTAATTTGAAGATTGAATGTGAAATTATTGCAATATAAAAGTATATTTACAAACTTTAATGTTAGGTGGGATTAATCGCGATTAATTTCAGAATATATACATATATATACTGTATATATGATAGAAAACTCACCTGTGCATCATCTACGTCCACTTTGAGGAAGACCACATTAGCATAGGAAGGACTTTCAGACAGGCCCTGAAGTGAGGAATTACAATGAGAAATTGAGTCTAATAAATCCATTCCAACGACTCAAATATAGTAACTTAAAGTTGGTTCCTTACTTTGTAAAAAGGTGCGATGCCCTGACAAGGCCCACACCACGTGGCTGTAAAATCAACCACTACAAGCTTATCACCTGCCCCAGCAAGAGCTTTGTCAAAGCCATCCTGTGAACACAAGTCACTGTTCAATGTTGGATTTCATGCCGTGTCATCACTGCAATGTGCTATTCTTTAAAATAAGATGGTGTTGCTGTGGGCCCTTGTTTTTTTCAACACAAAAGTAGATACTTTGAAGAAATGTTGCCAACCAAACAGTTGCCGGTAGCCACTGATTTCCGTAGAAGGAAAAATACTATGTAAGTCAATGGCTACCATCAACTGTTTGGTTAGCAACATTTCTTCAAAGTATCTACTTTTGTGTTGAGCAGAAGAAAGAAATTAATACAGGTTTGGAACTACAAGAAAACAAAAAAACATTCTTGGGAGAACTATTACTTTAACTGAATGGAGTAAAATGATTGTTTGATTAATTTGATACTTTATGAGTACGTCATTTGCTATCATTAAACTGTATTTAAATATATACTGACTACATGCCGTCTAGGTAACAACACAAAACCACATCGGTAGACCACTAAGGCCAACACTTTAAGAATATTATTACATTATTTATCTGTAACAGACGGAACAAATAATAAGGCGCATCCGACTACATTAAAACAAACTGTAAGAGAAAGTCAGTATACCGACATTTAATGACGCCCTTGTATACCGTATTAGCCTTATTCACTGCGGCATATGATCCAATGCTGCTGCGCCAAAAAATAAAAGATGAACAGACCCTCAGAAGAGTCGAACCCACCCACGTGACTTGATGGCGCGCTTCATCAGGCCGCGATCACCGAAATAAACTATAAATGCTACAAGAGCGTGCTTATTTAGTTATCTAGGTTAAACTATTAATGAGAACGTTTTTCAACCGTAGGTTTAGACCACGCACACGCAGTTATCGCGAGCTGAAAGTTACGTAACGAAGCGGCCGCAAAACTATGCAATGTTATTTCACGTGCGTTGGTTCATAATTTTACAACACAATTGTTGCAGTGCAAATAACGTAAAATGAAAGCGATATTTTATGGGCGAACGCTATGCATTTTTAGCTCTAGGTAACGTTACGTTAGACATTAGCTGGTGTAAAGAATTGGTTAGCAGATAGGCTAACTATATTTTTTACGACCACCATCTGAACTGACTTATTATTTAAGTTTATTGCTTGCTAATACTTTGTGAATTCTCACGCACAGCTGTTGAATTTTCAACTAACTTAAACGAAAACGGTTTGATGGGCAGTTACTCAGCAAAACGTGTCCTCCCTAGCCATGCCGCGCGATTTTGCAAAAATACAATTATGTGAGTGTCTGTTGAATTAAAGCAGCGCTCTTACCTGATCTTCAATGACGATAATGGTCATTTTATCGCTTTACTGTTGCCTCGAGCTCGGAGAAAAACCCTTCTTTAACTCGCTCGCCCAGAAACGACCCTCCTCCTTCTGCTTCGCCTGAATCCAGCGTGTAACGTTAGTTAAAAAGCTTCGATTCACTCAGAAAGCCCTGCCCATAAACGCGCTGGCGGACAACAGGCCAGAAATGGCCTCAATGTTTGCGTCTCTGTAATGTGGGAGCAGCACTGGCTTCTTGCTGCAATATGTTTCTGTAGGGTTTTTACCTCAGTAAAATGTTTCAGGTGTTTTACAGCAGTTGTTCAATTTTAAGTAAATCCACGTGTACATTTGACAAGTTCTCAAGCAGTTAAAACTGTCAAACAAATCCATCAATCCAATTTATATGGATAGGATATTGTTCTAGCTTTGCATGATATTTTTAGCTGCATTTCGTTATTTGCATTGTTTTTCCCCAACCCCATTTAAATGTGCATAAACCACACTGTGATTTACAATTTAACAATTCACTTATGTTAATTTTACAGTGACTGTACATTGATATTAAAACACATTTTAGTAGCCAGCAATTGTACTTTCTAGTATTACAATTTAACTTGTTTTGAACGGATATAATTGGAGTAGTTTCTGATTATCACAGTGCAGATCTTTTTTATCTAATAAACTTGTCTTTTTTGGAAACGGGTATGAAAAAAAATAAACGTGTTCATAGAATATTCATGTTAAAATAATTAATATTTAATTGACTGCCGGTAATGATTGACATCTACTAAAAAGAATTAGTAAATGATAAATTAATATATATTTTAATTTAATTTATTTACATAGGTAATTCTCATGTCTAGTTCCATGCACTGTTCTTTTTTTCTGCTCTTTTGGACAGCTTTCCATTTCACTCAGCCTGTTCCGTGATGTCTCATTCCATCCCATTCAATCATTTTCTTTGAACACTGATGAAAATACATGAGATGATGGTGATGAGTGTGTTGTTATAGGATCTGGAATAATTAGGCCTTGCTCTTTGAAGTCTCTTGAGTACGATGTTGCCACAGATACCAAACACGGCCTCTGTCCTTCTCTTTCTGTTGCATCCTTCATCCAGGCTAGTAGCTATTCAGATTCCAGGTGTTTGTCTCCATCATTTGGAAAGGATGCTTCCATTTACAGCTGCTTTCAGGTCATATGAAGGCGGTTGCATAGTATTAAAAGTTTGTCCGATATATGAACATAATGAGATCTACGATGTCCACTGACGGTTTTCACTGTGGAACATAGAAACAACCAGTTTCATAAAACAACACAGAGCTGTTCACACATCACACTGAAATGATGCTAAAGATTTTGGAATGGTATTACAACAAACTGTTTCAATTAAACAAATGAAATATTAAATTAATTGAATTGTTTTACAAACACCTGGATGAATGAAAACCCTCACAGATATATTGCCATAATTAAACGCCATAAAATAAAAAAACACTGCAGGGACCAAAAAAAAAAACAGCAAAGACATTTTGTGGACTGACAAAACATGCTGAAAACACACACACCTGGGCCCGTATTCACAAAACATCTTAGGGCTAAAAGTAGCTCACAACGTGTCGATTTAGGAGAAAATCTTAAAAATAATGGGCATGTCAATCCTAAATTTAGGACTCCTAAATTTTTGCTCTAAGAGTATTTCACAAAGCGTTTTAGCTCTAAAAGTAGCTCCTAAATTTGTGAAAGGTTCTCTTAAAGACTCTAAAGTTACTAAGATCAAACCACAAACTATCCTAAAATGGCTGTTGCCGGCAATCTGCCTGGGAACGTAATTATTTTAGAAACATTTGATGATAATGACCTATTAAAAAGGTATTAACCTTTTAAGGGACCTTTTTTTTTTTTTTACATTTGCATGTATTACTATCAGCCATGATTATTCTACTCTGTTAATTAAAAGGCTGTTTATATGCATATTCAATAATTATGAGAAACATACGTGTAAGAGGATGACAATAAGCTGAACATATACTTGTTTAATTAGTGACACTTATCCTGCATTTTAAAATCTTTATTTGAATGTGGCAATTAACAATTTTTTTTATTTTTAAACCTTTATTTGAATATGGCAACATAATACTGCACTCTACAATATTTCTATGAATAAAACTCTGACCGAGACTATCAGCCAATCACTGTGTGCATAGTTAGTAAGCATGCTGACATCATCCATAGCAAGGAGGTCAACCCCGCCCCCTTACTCTTAGCTTAAGACTTCTCTCTATTCCTTAGTAAACATTTGTCTCAGCAGCTTTGTGAATAGGTTTTAAGAGAAAACTCTTAGCTAAAAATTTTAGGAGAACTTTTAGTTGTAAGATAAAATGTTTTGTGAATACGGGCCCTGATATCCAATTTAAAAGCCAACACAGTTTTACAGAAAGACTATAATTAGTATTTTTTTTTTGTTGGGTAACCTTGATGAAAGCCTCTCCTATCTAATCAGTATGCAGCTCTAGAGTGTTCATTATAAAGTGGACCTGTCTTGCGTTGTTGACCGTTTCCTAGGTGCTTTGGATCTTCGCTGTAGACAGCATAACAAATGAATCAGAGAAAAAAAGAGAAAGAAATAAACTGAAAACATGGAAACAGTTCCAATATAGGAGACAAACTAACCTGGAGGCAAAAGAGTGACAACTGATCACTCCCTAACATAAGAGTAATTAGCTCAATTGAGGTTATAATAGTAGTAATATTAATACTTGTACCTAAAACTACTTATTTGCTAAAACAGTACCACTACTACTTGGACTGCAATTATGATTATATATATGATAAGATAACAGTACATAAAGGTCTCCCACTCAAACGGAATTAGTTAAAGAATCGGACCACCTTTAAAACGTTGTAAATTAAAAAACAAACAAATGTAAATAGTAGTGTAGACATGACATAGTGTGAACATGATGCCACCTAGTGGTCAAGTAGTCCTATGGTCAATAAATATATTTCTATGGGCTAACATCACCTCAAAATAATGTTGAAAAAGGCGAATATTTGCAATTTTAATGGTATAAGCCATTTCTACTCTGCAAAAATGTAAAATGTTTGACACATAAAATGTGCTTGATGTAGTATCTAAATTAAACAATTTTATTGTATTTACAGGTTACACCACTATTTTATCGAGTATTTTGAGGGATAGTATAATTTATAAATAGCAGTGTGTGTGTGTGTGTGTAAATATTGTGATGCTTTAAACTACTGTTTTTTGTCTCACTGAGAAAGAAGTATTTCAGCATGTGTTTTGTTGCATTCTCTCAATTTGCTTAGATGAATTAACCCACTATTGCTGTTCATACAAGCTTTAAACTGATCTAGCTGTGCATTGATGTGTTGTGATGATTTACAAAAAAGGGGGAGAAGGAAAAATAAGTCTTCAGTTTTGTGAAATATTTTAACTATATCCAACAGAGTTATTTGACTTAATAAATGCACGCAATGTCATCTGCTGTTCTTTTTTAAAATTATTAAAATTATTTTATTGAAAAAATTTAGTTTTTTAATAATTGTATTTATTTTTAATTATTATTATTTAACGATATATTGATGATATGTTTATGACATGCTGATTATTTACGTTGCTAAGAATTCAGACACATATATATTAGGAAAATCTAAAAATATACAAGTATAACACTTAATGTTTGGGAATTTTTTTTATTTTTTTATTTAGTGTTTCTGCTTTAGGCACATTATTTAATACATCAGCACATTACAAAATGTTCGACCAGCTTTTTCATAGAAACCAACAACAAAATGAGTAATAAAGGCCAAGAAAACTGCCAATGCCCAGCATTTAAATGCCCCAGCTTGATATTTACTTCTAAATATGACTGATTTATGGCAAAGGATATTCTAAAGTTGAAATAGATTTGTCACAAGAAAGAGCCTGCTCTTGATAAGCCTGTTAAGAGGAAACAGTGAGCAGCACAAATGTGTTCAAACATCCTTGTTTTAGTGCATAAAACAAAAACAAAAAAAGTATTTTTCACATAGCTATAAAATTAATAGATGTCTCATGTAAATATCTCTATTTATTTGTTTTGGATCCAGCATCCATTCCATTTCTTAAGTTTGCATATAGGTAAACACAAATGCAGGCCTCTAAAACATGTCAGTTAATGTAAAATGCATTTTGCACTTATAAGGGAGAATGAATGTCACTAAGATTTGGATTGTTACACATGCTGTATATGTGGTACAGTATGTGTTGTTGGTTATGTGGTCCTGTTGTTGCAGACACATGAGGTGGATTAAGGCTTGGCTGTTGTCTTGCCTGGTTCCCTCCAGCCACCAATAGCTTTCTCCAGGTAGAGGGCAGTGGCCAAAGAGAGACGGTCCTGTAATTTACCAGTCACAATCTGTACGCCCAGGGGCAAACCCTCCTCACTCAGCCCTAATGGACACTGGGTCACTGGCAAACCCAGGATATTAAAGATACCTGCAGAGAACAGAACCGCTTAGAGCCCAAACTCCCCAGGAACAACTACACTTACCAGTGTAACAGAAGTTGAAGGGTGTGAAAATTGGGTGGTGGTGTTTGGGAGAGATCTGGGGATGAGAAGGGTACAGCAGCACTCCATCTGTGCCCAGCAACTCCTCCAGCTCCTGCTGCAGACTCTCCTTCTGCTGTAAAACGAATGGAGATGGATGGGAACTCTGGAACAGCTCAACTAGTGCAAGACCTTAGAAAGAGAGACAGAAAGGAACATTATTATCACATGCATTCATCTTCAGATACATAACTGGCAAAAAAAAAAGTTGTTGCCAGAATTTTAGAAATGCTTATCACACTGGCAGCATTGATTTGCATCTCATGCCAATAAAGTGAATCAGATATGGATGGAAGGATGATTCAGTCAGTCACAGTTAAAAGGGCACAAGCTCATTTGCTCCGTCACACACCTATTGCTGCTATAGTATGAGAAGAAAACCCCAGAAGCCACTTGAACAGCTCCCAGACAGGCCAAATCTTCTTCCCGCCTTCACTCATTAGCTCTGCAAAGGTGGTGGGAGGCTGAGATGGGGAAAAAAAAATGACAAAACAATCTAATAAATATGTTGACAACTAGAACATTATTGATGTTATACAGTACCCTAACGTACAGTATGAAAATGATATGCTTACATTAGGAAAGTATGTATATTAAAGGGGTCATATGATGCAATTTCAAGTTTTCCTTTCTAATAACAGACAATATGCTATTAAACTAAGACATCTAAACGTATTTATAACTTATTCAATTTTAATATCAGAATGTTATCGAGAAGAAGAAAAAATGCATATATAAACAAAACATTTAGAAATCAATCTGCATATATGATGGACATCAGTTATGGTCATCTTCAGTATCTCCTTTAAAAGCATCTTGAGTAAAATAGCTCCATATTTAGCAAAACACATACAAAAGAACTGAACCAGAAGCGACAAGACCAGTTTTACAGAATACAGACGGTTGTTTCAATAACCCCATTATTTACCCAACAGCAAAACCATTAAACCCCATCCTTGACAGGATGGAAATAAAGAGCTAAAGTCAGTGAGAGATTGAAAGTTAGCTTATCGGTGTCAATCTCACATTCGTTTTGATGAACTCATTTGTCATCCTTTGAAACTGACTTCCATCTTTAAAAATTTTGGGGTTTACTATTTTATCCAGTATATCTGTATATTTATTATTCAATAGATTCATTGATGAGGATATGAAAATTATAATGGCAAAAAACACACCTTTCCATCCTTGCCAGGTGA
The DNA here is from genome assembly GCF_001515645.1 of Sinocyclocheilus grahami. Lineage (NCBI taxonomy): Eukaryota > Metazoa > Chordata > Actinopteri > Cypriniformes > Cyprinidae > Sinocyclocheilus > Sinocyclocheilus grahami. The sequence goes on from NW_015505872.1 coordinate 42,679, forward strand.
GGCCATCATAGTTCCCCAGATCTGGAAGGAGTATTTGAGCTGAGGGATAAACAGCTCTTGGACCTTGACCCCAAGGTCTGCTTCTAAACGTCTGATCACCTAAAAAAAAAACAAGAGCCCATTATGAGAGGAAAATCATTTGAAGCCGATCCACACACACCCACTTACCATTTTCTGTGCCTGAAGCAGCTGTGCGTCAACTGGAGAGACCAAATGAGAGCCTCCATTGTGGGGAACAGAGAAGAACCTCAGCTTTTTCAAATCTACTTCAGCAGAGAGAGACAATCTACCAGAAGTGAAAGACAGACAGAAAGACAAGTGATGATTTAGGATGCATTTCTAACAGTGGTTGACCAAATTGAAAATAAATAAGTTGAAAGACTGAAATGAAAGCTACCCTATTCATATGTTTTATTTAATTAAATATTAAAAAATAATTTTATTAAGTAATTTTTTTTATGAAATTAATACGTTTTATTCAGTGAGAAGGATACATTATACATTCTAACTGCATTCTAATAGGTTTCATCATGCAGTGAAATCTTTCAGACTCTCAAGACATGTTTTTGTTTTTTTTGCAAAGTTAGTGAGTCAAAAATTTAAACTGGCACATTATTAAAACAACAACTACAATGATATCATAAGCGATAAATATCGCACACCTCTACTCTCAACAGCAATTCAATACTACAAGTGAATGCTCTCTCCCACCAGCTCAGGTCACTGAATGAGCGACACCTCACTGAAACCTCATTCTCCAAAATCTTCACCCTCTCTGTTCCTCTCTGGTGGAACGAGATGCAAACCTTCACCCAAACTGCTGAGACCATCACAACTTTTTTGTGAAGCAGCTGAAGACACACTTCTTCTGCAAGCATATAACCACTCCACATTCTTAACCAATGCCCTTACACACACACACACACTACACTGCATTTCTCCTCTTCTCTAGCTTGCTTCCTAATCTAGTTGTATAATAAACTTGGCATTGTGTATTATGGATACTGTTGGCTCTTTGACAACTTGCTGTGAGTGGTGTAAGTCCTCTTTTGTAAGTGGCTTTGGAAAAAAACGTCTGATAAATGCATAAATGTACCGTAGTTGTGAGAAAGTGTGAGAAATTTCACAATATTTTCTGTTTTACTGTATTTCAGTTAAATGCAGTTTAAATGAAATACAGTAAAATAGTGGTGGGCGTACGAGACTAATGACTAACTAAACACTTCTAACAGACCACAAACTTTTGAATGGTAGTGTAGATTGCATTTATGTTAAGCTCATATTTGCTTACAATGTTGTTGTGATGATCATATCTATCTAGTCATTTTGGAAATAGCGTTGTATATTACTTATTTGCATTAGGTCCTCCCATGATGCTTAGCATGGGAATCAGGTCTTCAGCATAGCGGCACATAGGTCCTGTACACAGAAATCCCATCTGCAGTCCAGAGGCGGGAGGATACTGACCATCATTGCTTACGATACCTGTATGTACAGAGAAAACATGTAGTTTAATCAAACTTAATCAACAATACTACAATATGTCAAGTATATATAGAAACCATGCCCTCCATCATGGTCACTATTATTATACTATTTACCAACACATGCACACAACTGCACCCATTCTTCTTACCTGTTGATGGCTTGTGTCCGAAGATGCCATTGAAAAAGCAGGGAATACGGATACTACCCCCAATATCCGATCCAACTCCAATCACAGAGGCACCAGCACCCAATATACTGCCTTCACCTCCTACAATTGAGATTATTAACTATAGTTAATTTTTATTAATGTTCCCCTGGAAGTCATCTTGGACTTATACTGGGAATAGTTTTCAGTTACAGATGCTGTTGTAAAAATACAGTGCACTATTCAGAGTCAGACATTTTTAATTTATTCTGTGAGCGAAAGTATGGCTGGTCATGTGATCTCAACATGGCAGCCCCCATGAGGCGACAAGCTTAAAGGTTTTAAAGCTGTTAAAGCATAAAGCTTTTATTAGGCTACTAATACAGGGTTTCTGCAGGTTTTATGAAGGTCAGTTTAAAACTTTTAAAGACCTTTAACAGACCAAGTACAGAAAATATAAGGACCAAACTGAAGGGATCACAATAAATCAATATGTTCTCTAATTGTAAATGTCCTGGGTGTAGATCTCTATTACTTTTCTATTCATTTTACAGAAAAAAAAGCTTGACTAGAATGAGTAAATAACTTTTACTGTACCTTTGGATCACACTGCAAAAAAGATGTTCTTCATCATTATTTGTGCCTTGTTTTCCAGTGCAAATGTCTAAAGATTCATAAATCAAGATACATTTACTTGAGAAGAAAAAAGACATAAGAAATCTTGTTTTCTTAGAAATTGCTCAAAATGAAGTGGGTTTATGATTTACACAAAAACAAATATCTGCCTCTGGGCTAAAAAAAAAAAAACTTAATTCAAGGGGAAATCACGTTTTCATACCTCATTAACAGATATGTTTGTTTTAGCAAAACAAAACTCAATTAACTCAATTTTGTTTAATTTTTCAGAAAACAAGACTTCAAATATTTTCATTTTACTTCTCAAGCAAACGTCTCGGGTTACACATGTAACCATGGTTCCCCAAGAGGGAACGAGACTCTGCGTCATCTAGCGGACACTTGGGGACTGCCGTCAGCAGGACCGGTGTCTGAAGCATGCGTGAAACAACTCCAATCCTATTGGCCCAAGTAGGCCATGACGTCACAGGCAGACGCCCGGAAGTATAAGAGGGCACCTGCAGAACACATTACCAACTGGCATCTCGTTCCCTCTCGGGGAACCATGGTTACATGTGTAACCCGAGACATTCCCCTTCTAGGGAACTCATGCTGCGTCCACTAGCGGACACTTGGGTAATGAAATGCCAACTATGCCGCTATGCATGCCTGTCAATCTGGTGAGAGAGCACCAAGGAAGTGACAGACATACACCAAACCTTTCCTCAGAAAGGGACCAAGCCACCGACGCCCCGGGCCACTCACATAGCTTGGCAGAAATGGGAAACCCAATTTCAGATGAAAGAGCATGGACATCCACACCAAGCTAAAAACACAGCTACCCTCAGTCAGCTATGTTATGTGAGCAACACCTTAGCCTGATAATTCAAGGACCACAGATAGAGGCTACCTACTTATGGCGCTTTTCCACTGCATGGTACGGCTCGGTACGGTTCACTTTTTGGGGGTTTTCCACTGGGTACAGTACTTGGTACTTTTTTAGTACCACCTCGGTTGGGGTTCCAAGTGGACCGTACCGTTACCAAAACGTGATGTGTAAACTCTGCTGATCACGGATTGGCCGGAGAGAATCGGCACTACCTGCGTCACTGAACTTGCGACACAAACACAAAAGAACCGCTAGATTTAAATCAGCACAGCCAGCGAAGGATCGAACACAACTGTTTTGAACGAGCGCACCTTTTTTTAACAACCAAGTTTTGTTGTCTGTTGCGGAAGAACAGACGTTCCTCTCGTTGATAGCAGAGGAGCGGATCCAGTGAGAGCTTGTTGGGGAGACGCGGAATGAAAATTTTTTTTTAGGAGTCGTGGTAGTAGAGGTGGCGCAACTATAATGACATGTGAATAATCCCGCCCACTCTAAAGTGGTACTGAACTGCAGTGGAAACGCAAACCGTGCCGAGCCGAACCGTGCAGTGCCGTACTGAGCCGTGCCGAGCCGAGTCGTACCACGCAGTGGAAAAGCGCCATTAGAAACCCTAGCGGGGGGGATAGCACAGTCTAGATATGGGCTCCAGGGGACCACTACTTAAAAACCCTAGTAAGGGTGTCACCGAGCTAGAAAACAGCTATCCTCTAAAGGTCCTAACTGAAGATTGCCAAGTCCACAGAGAGTGGGCTATCTACTTAAAACCCTAACAAGGGAGACAGCATAATCTAGGCAAGGAGCTCAAGGAGACCATTACTTAAGTACCCTAATAAGGGGAGTAGTGGCCGAGCTGGAACACAGCTATCCTCGAATAGCAGTTTCCTCAGGCACGGCTGAAGATTGCCCAGAGCACTAGGCATGGCAAGGACACTTTGGGGAACGAAAAACCCACTACGCCACGCCGTGGTGCATGCCTGTCCACCTGCAAGATCACCAAGGAGTAGGGGTGGGAATCACCAGAGGCCTCACGATACAATATTATCTCGATACTTGTGTCACGATATAATATTATTGTGGTTTTAAATATATTGCGATAGTCTGCGATATATTGTAATTTATTACCTTTTTCCAGCTTCAAATTATGTCCCCAAAGGAAAACTTTGGCAACATCTGCTTTAACTAAAAAGAAACATTTCTCAGTTTGTTTATCTCACTTCAATTTTATTGCTGCAGTGCAAAACGGGATTGGCAAGCAGACAAACTGACCAACACTTTCAGGAAAACCTGTCATAAATGTTGTAAATGTTTGTTGGCAAACTTAATTATTTGTATTACAGTCTAATCTAGTCCACCTTAATTAAATGTAAACAGGTATGCACTGCTGTGCTACTACAGGTATTTTGAACAACGCAACTTGAACTTGTACAAAAAAGTTGTGCAGACTCTTCAGCATTTGGAGGTTTTAAATATATTGCGATATTCTGCGATATATTGTAATTTATTACCTTTTTCCAGCTTCAAATTATGTCCCCAAAGGAAAACTTTGGCAACATCTGCTTTAACTAAAAAGAAACATTTCTCAGTTTGTTTATCTCACTTCAATTTTATTGCTGCAGTGCAAAACGGGATTGGCAAGCAGACAAACTGACCAACACTTTCAGGAAAACCTGTCATAAATGTTGTAAATGTTTGTTGGCAAACTTAATTATTTGTATTACAGTCTAATCTAGTCCACCTTAATTAAATGTAAACAGGTATGCACTGCTGTGCTACTACAGGTATTTTGAACAACGCAACTTGAACTTGTACAAAAAAGTTGTGCAGACTCTTCAGCATTTGGGGCATTTGAAAGTAAATTACTGTTAAATTTAAAATAAATAAAACATAGTCTTACACCCGTTTTAAACGTGAACAGATAACTTTCCGCGATGCCGCCATCTTTATTTTACTAACTTACTGCATGCAGAAGGTGACCCAGCTTACCTCACCAGAAAAAAACTAAACACCACCATCTAGTGGTCTGTAAAGAAATTGATTTTATTATTCTACCAAATAGTATAATAAAAGATTGATACTTGGCGTACGTGTATCGATACAGTATTGCCGCGGAAAATATCGCGATACTATGCTGTATCGATTTTTCCTCCCACCCCTAACAAGGAGTAGATGAACATGCACCAACTCTGCACCCCCAATAACACACTGGACATAAAATAACTTGGGGGGGATGGGGAAACCCAACCAATCTAATAAAAAGGAGGGACATCCCAGCCAGCCAAGCTGGAAACACAGCTGTGGGCCATCTACTTGAAACCTTAATACAGAGGAGACAGCCCAAAGCATGAGAAATAGGGAAACTGCCTGCTTTAAAAAATACCCTGAAATCGGGAGGCAGCGTAGCATAATAGAAAGGAACCTAAGGGGGACCGCCTACTTAAAAACCCTAGAAAAAGGGGAGGAAGCCCAGTCCTGCTGTCTGAAATATTAGGCAGGAAGCTAAAATAACTTGGGAAGAAGGGAGAACCCGTTCAAACTATACAAAATGGAGGGATATTCCATCTGGCCAAGCTGGAAACATAAATGTCCTCAAACAGCTATGTTTCTAAAAGCAACGAGCCATCTATTTGAAACCCTGATACAGGGGAGACAGCTCAAAGCACGGAAGGACTCAGCGCCTACTTGAGAGGGATTGTGCTTGAACCCAACCTAGTCATAGAAGCCAGGCTGGAACACAGCTGCCCTCAGACCGCTATATCCCAGAGCAAATAAAAGTTTGAGCTGGAGCACAGCTGTCCACAGACAGCTACACTCTGAGCAGGGGCTGTCCACTTAAAGCCCTGAGGTGGAGGAACAGTCTACGCAGCCCAAACTTAATATGCGGGATTCAGAGGGACCGCCAACTTAAAAATACCCTGAGACCTGGGGAGGCAGCCCACTCCTAAACCCATCTGGCTTAACACAGGAAGGGAAAAACCCTAACAAAGGGGATAAAGCCCATACTTAGCATACGGGATTCAGGGGGACCTGAATACCTGATACCCTGAAATCAGGGGAGGCTGCCCAACATTACTACCCAGGCTGAGAAAATGCTCTGGAGGGGGAGCGAGATATCATCTTTTGCGCTCGACTCCCAAAAGGGGGAGGAGCAGGAAAGTGCTGGCTCACTTGCCTTGTCTATGATCCTCAGATCATGATGGGCCAGACCCCTCAGAGGTAAAGAAACAGACCCCTCCTGAAGACAACAAAAGTTGGCGACGTGTTCTGCAGGCACCCTCTTATACTTCCAGGCGCCCGCCTGTGACGTCACGGGCTACGTGGGCCAGTAGGATTGGAGTGTTTTCACACGTGCTTCAGACACTGGTCCTGCAAATACATTGATTTAGGACTGTTTAAATATTTGTACTGAAAAACAAGACAAAAATACTGAGGTGGATATTATTTTTTTGCACTGCATGCAACCAATAATGCAATGACTTTTGCAATGAATATAAGACTTTCTTCTCTGATTTAAGACCTTTTCAAGGCATTCATTTGTGGAAGAGCAAAAACCCTGTAACATGCCTGGATTCTTTATCTTGTGTGAATGTGCCTCATTTTATACATATTTTTTTTCTTTTTAACTATTCATGTCTTTATGGCCAAAATGTATTTAATGATGCACATTTTCATTATTATTTTATGTGTATTTAAGTTTCTTTTTTATTTCTTTTAAGTTAAAATTACAGAGAGCACCTTTAACAAATGCAAAACAGTGTATGCACAACTCCTACAAGTTTTACAATGATGAAAGTGTCAGGATTTGTATATGTGTGTAAAAATGACCTGAGCTGCCGCCTGCAATTCTCTCAAAGTCATAGGGGTTGTTAGTGATGCCATAGAGGTGGTTGTGGGACTCTAGCCACATACAGAGCTCACTGCAGTTAGTTACGCCAAGTGGAATTGCTCCTGCCCTCTTCAACAGTGCAACAGATGGGGCATCTACTCCTGAAACCAGATCCCGTCTGGTCAACAGCCCTGTTGAGTTAGGCATGCCTGTTAAAGAGAAAACAAAGAGTGTCATCCTACAGACATTTATCATTTTTTAAAGAAAATTTTGCCAAAAATAACATACCTTGCAGGGCAAAGGCCTCTTTAACAGTGATGGGTACTCCAAGCAGAGGTAGCCTGTCCTCCAACACCTCCTCACCTCCTGTCTCCTCCTCTATTAGTTTGTCTATCTGTGCAGCTTCCTGAAGTGCTGCAGAAAACCTGAAGAAATGAGAATGTGTTTTCAGAATCTGAATGGAATATAGGTTGATTTTACCCTTGAACTCACTTACCTGTCTTTGACCATGGCATTGATAAGTGGGTTTACTTCCTGAATGCGGTCAATGTAGGCCTGGACCACTTCAACACTTGTTACCTAGAGACAAATTGTAAGGAAATCAATAACTGTTTAGGCTGCATAATGCAGTAAAACATAGTTGTGGGTACTTAACTGAGAGACAAACAGAAAGATGCAGATTGAAAACCTAGGTCAGGTCTACTGTGAATATGAATCTTAGAGCTAAATGCCTAGAAAATGTGCACACTGCACCATGTTAAATGTGTCTGTTCTCAAAATAAAATGGGGAGCAGATTTGCATGATTCTTCATTTAGAGACATTTTTGATTATTTTTAAACTTTAAATTCAAACTATGCTTCATCAAAGCTAAAAGAATTATCACATGCCCTGGAAAAAAAATTCTCATTATGCCTTTGATATTATGACGGTGTAGCTTTTTTTGTCACTTTTTGAAAAAAATATAAGTGAAATATAATACTTTTATTTAAAAAGTTACTACTATATAAAACTTCTATATAATATTAAATATATATTGCTATATATTTTATATCTTTTACACTACTATATATTATATATCTATCATTTAACACAAGGATTATTTGGTTTTTTTGTTGTTGATTTTGTTTTTTTTGTACAAGCAAATAAGGGAGTTGAAAATAAATAACCCATATAAAATCAGATTTTCAGACGAAATAACTGGTCTGGATGCTTGATACACATACTGTACCTACAGTAGCCTATAGGAGGCTTTAAGGAGGCCCTAAACAATATAGCTATTGATTTCACAACTACTGCTGACCTTTGAACAGCCTAGGAAACTCGTGAATTCCTCTAAACTAGTGAGCCAATGCAAATACGCGTCCCACTCTGATTACTTACATTAAAAAGAACTGTGATCAGAAGACAAAATATTGTGTTAATAAACTATGCTATAAAACTGAAACTGTGTTGAAACTACAACTCCCAGCATTCATTAAAATTCACATTGTCGTATCTCTTCCTCATAATGGGTGTGGAATAAGCTCTTTACCGTAGCGTTACTCAAAGAGTAACTAAAATGTCATTACGGTTATGCTGTTAATAATAATTATCAAGCCATAAAGCCTACGCAGTTTTTATTAACATCTTACTTCTTTCCGACGAATCTTTCGGGCAAGCTGCATCGCTGAGAGCAGCAGAAGTGGGTTAGTGATGGGTGGGAGTCGCGAAACTCCATGCCTCTGCTGGGGTGCAAATAACTTAAAAGCAGCGAATAGCATCCAAACCACAGCTCGAAGCAATCGGCCCAAGAACCGCTCGAACCGGGTCAAAGCCATCGTCAATGAGCAGCAATGACACCAGCACGTAGCTTGTAGTGATGTCCGGTTCGCGAACGAATCGTTCGATTTAACCGGTTCTTCTTAGTGAACTGGTTGAACCAGTTCACCAAATCAGACTGAATCATTTGAAACGGTTCGCGTCTCCAGTAAGCATTAATCCACAAATTACTTAAGTTATTCACTTTTTTAACATGGCTGACACTCCCTCTGAGTCGAAATAAACCAATATCCCGGAGTAATTTATTTACTCAAACAGTACACTGACTGAACTGCTGTGAAGAGAGAACTGAAGATGAACACGAGCAGAGCCCACTGCTGGAGCGGTTCTCGTTCTCGAGTCAAGAACCGGTTGCATCGGTTTTCGGATCACCAGTACACTGAACCGAGAACCGTTTCTTTCGGACACGTCCGATTTGAGAACCGATGAGCTGATGATACTGCGCATGCGCGATTCAGCGTGAAGCTACCGACCAGATTCCCTACTATGACTGACACAAATCCGTGTATCATTCGATCATTCGTTTTTTGATTTAATATTGAAAATAGAAAATGAGTTTATTTAACCCATCGCAATTTATTGGAACTGTGTGAACTAGAGTGACTACTCACCTTAATGTTGTTCTAAAGGTTTATTACTTAACACAATAATGTCCTGCTCGCGCTTGCCAATTTAATGGCAGAAAATGGTGACTATCTGTCGTAAAATAATCCTATGCATCTCGTGCAATATATTCCAAGCATTCTGAAGGTATACTGAGGGTTTGGTGAGAAACAAACCGAAATGGCAAGTTATTATATTTTATGAAAATCTTGCGTTGCAGTGCGAGTGCGCAGTAGCTCACGCTGCGCACAAGTGCATATCCTTTTGAGATATCAATTATAATAAATTTTAATAAAACACAAGACTACATTATAAATCAAAAAACGAATGATCGAATGATACACGGATTGACACAGCACGTCTGAACCGAACTGGTTCTTTTGGACAATTGATTCTGAGCTAATGTTATGAGTGCGGGTAAACCGAAGACTTGAAACGTAAGTTTACTTAATTACAAATAAACCGTAAAGGATTATACACAGTAAGTGGAGCATAGTTTCTGCGCTGATGAAGACTCATTTATTGACGTCATAACTGTAAAACGTCCTAGTTTGCAGATCACTGCCTGTATATGTGTTGATGCTTTAGATACAAAAATCCAAATTGTAAGAAACGTATCAGATTATAATGATGTTTTAATTGACTGATGTTATGATTACTGACTTTATATTTTAATGTGTTAAACCCGCGATAGACTTGACGCCATTACGTCATCGCCAATGACGTCATTACGTCGAGCGTAAAAGAACTGGTAAACCGGTTTTTTCAACCGGTTTATTGACTCGAACTGTCCGAAAGAACCGAACTTCCCATCACTAGTAGCTTGGTTTAACAGGAATGAGCTCTTTACTGCCCTCTGCAGAGCGGTGTTACTGAATCCCTGCAGTTTAATGTTACGCAGTCATACCTTATTCAGATTTTTGAACAAACTTCACTGAGTTTATATATATATATATATATATAAGGCCGTAACCATGTCTTGAACATTGGATTGGATTGATGTATATATATATATATATATGTATAATTCTATTTTGTATTTTATGAATATTATTAGATTTTTTTGTATATATTTTAAATACTAATTATACATTTCATAGGATTTTATGCATTTTTAGGGGAGACCGGGGATGGTTGTAACATTTTTGACATTTCTATCTGTATCTTGGAGTTATTTTAAGCCAGTGCATTCAAAATGTGATACAAACTAGTTACAAGTGTCTGCGATTACATGACACATCTGTTATATCTGCAGCACAAACAGAAAATTAATTGTTTAGTTTCAAACATGAGGAGTGAAATGTTACAATTCACCCCATAGTCCGGGTTAGTTGTAACATTCCCTGGGGTGAAATGTAACCTTGTGATATCTTTTCAACATAATTAGTGTGTGTGTGTGTGTGTGTGTGTGTATGCAAGCATTGTTTCTGTCAGTAATGGCAATTGGCCATAATAAAAGTGAAGTTGAACACTTGAACTTTTTTTGTGTTTGTGTGTGAGCATGATTACGGAAATCCTAAGAGGCCATACTGAGAGACATCACTCAGTTTGGCTTTCTCTTCCAAAACTTAGTCATACTGAAATTCAAAGAAAACATACTAATACAACTCAAATTTGCTTGGGGTAGGTTGCAAAATGTTTCATTGATGTTACAACTAACCTGGAGTCTTGTAGCCATGAACTATAGCTCACCTTATAGCTAACAACCAAAACACTAGCCATAAAACAACCAAAAACAAAAAAACCTTTTCTGTACAGGAAAAAACATTTTTTTTTAAATTGTAAAACTTTTTTTTTTCATTCAGGGCTGATATGCAGTTTTATTTCCATCTGTGAGTTACAGTTGTGTCAAAATCTATTAAGCCTATTTCCTGTAGCTCTCACACTCTTTTAGGACTAAATATGCACACACAAACACACTATAAATAGACAACGAGTAAATGACATAATTGAACTAAACCCCAAAGTTTAAAGAAAAAGGAATGAGGGTTTGAAGCCCACATTTAACTCTGCTGCCAACTATTGATGAACCATGGCAGGAGATTTAGACTGTTGATCATTTTTTGATCTGAAAGTGAAAATTTATGCAAGTAAAATGAACATATTTTGTTTGACATTACATAGTAATAATAATATTGTTTTGATGTTGTTTTGTTACAAAAAATATGTGTAGGCTTCATAAATTTAGACAGTGAGTTGTAAGTTCAAAGAATTTAATTCAATCAATTGAAAGTTGTCATTTTATATGTTCTTAAAAATTTCATATAATCATATATTCAAATAAAATTTCATACAATTACTGATGAATTTGTTTTTTTCTTCTTGCATCACACTAAATTTTATAGGCCCTAGTTCATTTAAACAGGGAAAGAGTTATTTGTAAGGAGCTAAACATTTAATATTTGACTCTATTAAATAATACATTAATATTTATAAACTTCTCGACTTTTTGTCAACTTTCCTGTTTAGGATTAGGAATATAGGCTAATAAAGCTATTGTTTACGTGAGTAATTCATAAATTGAATGTGGCGAAAAAAGAAACAGACTGTATCGGCAAGGTAAAACATGGTTTGGAAGAAGAATTTTCCATGTACTCATTCAATTCAACGAAAAACATTGCCTTTAACATTTACCTAGTCTAATTGTTTTAGAAATCTTATAAAAAAATCTTATAGGCTATTTCAGGTTAAGCATATGGGCAAATTCACTGGGTTAGGTTTTAATAATGTAATTAAAGTCAATTATTTCCCAACAATCGTCTGATTTAGCTTAGATGGTAAAAAAATAGTGGCTTCATTCGGATGAGAAGAGTTCACCAGAATGAGAGGACGCATAGAAATAATTGCACAACAGTGACTAAATTGATATGATGCAATACTTTCATTTCAAACGATGGGTCAGTGGCCTGGTTTTGTATGCTGACTCACGACGATGATATCATCCAAAACACGCACTGCATGTCTGCACGCTGCAGTGTGACATGAAATGTAAAGATGACTTCTTAGTTCAGTCACGCCAGCGCACTGGCCGCTCATTGGCTCGAATGCTTGATCGATGTATTATGCAGCCAATCAGAAGCCAAATTACGAAAGCTCATTTCACAAATAAAGGCAAATGTAAAAACTTGTTTTTGATGTGCTTAGTGCACCGCTTTCAAACTCATTTAAGCTTAAATTGACATAAAATGCAGCCTGTGGCGTCCGGCTATTTTATGGAAACAAAATGAAGAATGCAGTGCAGAATCATACGGGCACACGCTGGAGCATTTACTGCGCATGCTCGACGCGCAATGTCCAGCCTTGCCAAGACCTGCCCCTATTCTTCACCAATGAACGGGCAAATTTACAAGCGGCATAAGCGTTTCACAATGGCCGAGGCGGATAGTGACAGCTTGCGAATGACATGTTGTTGACAAAACACTGAAGATCTGCTAAATGCAACGTTGGTACCCAAACGAGAAAGTCTTTTCTTCGATCCTACTAAAAACAGGTACAGTGCCATATTCTAGGGCAGCCGCATGGGCCCTGATACGTGCATGCCGTCCCCATACTTAAAGATGCTTTTATTTTAATATCGCATGTCTAATAGAAAATAATAATCGGCTAAGTCTGCAAGACGGTATTCGCTTTGAAAATCGATAAAGATGAAAAGCAAATTGCATTTACAGCAAGCCCTTTAGCGGTCATGTCATTTCAGCAACAGTCCGCAATGGATCCTGTCTGTAGCCAAGCTTGACAGATGGTGCGGACACACCGCATTTCTTCTAGCCACTGGAATTGTTTTGCTGTATTCTATGTTTATTTAAAGAGCTTGCAAATAAGAGTTGTCCCATATGCGTTATAGCTGCATCTTTGGCACAATTTGCTGTCGCCGTTTATTCGGCTTAATGTGATTCATAAGCCCATGCCTAAACATGTAATGAGGCATCATTGCTTATTTTTAAACCATATTTAACCCCCTTTTTTGCAGGTGGTTTGTTAGTAAAAGTCGCTGGGAGTGAAGCTACCGGCTACAGCTAACTTACAGATATTGGGAAGGAATCTGCTTATCGGAATTTGCCGACGATAACGCAAGACCTTTCTGGACCGGAATATGAACCATGGCAACCGCATCACTCGGGAAAGAGCCCGAGCGCACTTTTCATCATTTGCGTTCATCTGCCCTTTTTGGAGAATATTTAATCGGGTAGTTTTTATGTGGTTTACAGCATTGCACGGCCTTTTATTAGTTATTGAGCTGTTTTTGTAAGCAATTGTTTGTCGTGCATCTCACTCGGGATATGGATATTTGGACTTGGTTGCGTTAAAGGGACCCGCTGCCTGCCTGTCCATCATTATGGATCAAGATGATAACCAAGAACCATGCGAACCCCCTATGCATGCCCTTTACGGGCCTAACCGGATACGGCCGTCATCGTACCGGGCTCTGCGAAGTGCCGTGTCCAGCCTGGCACGAATTGACGATTTTTTCTGTGAAAAAATCGGTTCCGGGTTTTTCTCAGAAGTCTTCAAGGTAACTTTTCCTCATTTTATCCTATGTTGTAGGCTTATTGCAGTGGTCATGACTCATGCTCCTCCTGATTGATATTTGGTTGCAACTTTTGATCAGATGCACTTTAAATGAAGTTTGGGATGGAAGCAAGGAGGCGTTTGCATAATTTAAAACACCCCATATACATATATATATTAATTAGGCTAGTGAGTCTCCAATAATCACTGTACAACCTTAAATTATTGTTTATAGTAGAAACTGATTATTGGTGATCACGGTTGCTATATAGCCTACGTGTGTGTAAAACAGATATTTCACACTTATCAACTTATCGACTTAATTGCTTTTATGTATGTATTTATTTAGTTTTTAACTTTGTGTCTACCAGTAAAAGCTTTGTTGGTATAAATTAATGTATTTAGGTTGATACCGTGATGTTAAATAATAATTTCGACTTGAAGAAAAACCAGTTAACATGTTACCATTTTTAGGCTATATTTTTCATTGCAGAATAGCACCCAACAGTGCTGTTCACAATAGTAAAGCAACCTATATTGTGTGATAATTTCTCAACAACAACAATTAATTATAATATTAAAAATAATTAATAATCAACATGATTTTATTTGTATGATCATTTCAATATAAAAACAAAGAAAGAAAACTATTAAAAATGGTTCTGCATATTGTTCATGAAGAAATCTCTAGTTTAAAGCAACACTGACATTTGAATGCCTGTGTAGTTTAAAAAACATCTACACAGATCCTAAAATCTCACAAATGGAGTGTAATAGCTATAATCAGAGTAAGCACATGCCAACACATTTACTTTAAAATGCATTACAACCATGAAAGTTTCCTTTGGCTCCTCTATAATCTGTCTATTATTATAGGGAGTTCCCGTTACATAGCCTATGTCTCATCAGACGGACTCTACATATCAATCATCTTGTGTTGTTTATACTACAACAGTGTCAAATGTGTCCATGTTAAGAGCAACGGTGTCTGTGATTAATGATAAGACAGGTTGGTTGTACTCGACAGCATAATCAGATTACCAACCTGCCCTAATCTGTCTGCCTCTTCACAGAGGGGTGTGTGTTTATTAGCCCATTCCTCTGTCGACCGTCTCAAGTGCAAGTCAAAAATAGTCTATTGGTTTCATCTGAAAGTTTTTGCATCTATCAGCAGTTGGCATCTCTGTTTTTCCTCTCAAAATCAAATAATGAAAAAATAGCCTTGATTGTTTGTTTAACATAATTTTGATCATGTAAGCAAAACATGTATGCAACTGAAGTTCAATTGTCCCATATTCAATAACTGACACTCCTTTCATACTTTTTAAGAACATTGTGGACCATGATATAAATTTAGTTATTTCTCTTATCCGTTTATTTATTTTTTTGCAGGTGTCATTAGCTGTCGTTTATTCTATTTATTACAGCTATTTAGTAGTTCTTTATTAGTGGTTAGTTAAGTCAGAATTACAGATTCTTGACAGAATTACTACAACTACAGTAATGTGAGCACACATTTTAAATTATTAACTAACTAAAGAGGTCTAAAAATGTCCAATGCATGACTTTTATTGTTCTCTATAAATAACAAAAACCAGAGCTGTTATGGCACATATTTTTGAATATTTATATTTTTGCTATACAGTAGACAAATACATCGTTCTGCAGGAAGCTGTGCATGTAACTTTGAATGTTTAAAGGGATCATTCACCCAAAAATGAAAATTATGTCATTAATTACTCACCCTCATGTCGTTTAAACCCGTAAGACCTTCGTTCATCTTCGGAATGCAAATTAAGATTTTTTTGATGAAATCCGAGGGCTTTCTGAACCTGCATAGACAGCAATGCAACTGAAACGTTCCCAGGCCCAGAAACATAGTAAGGACACTGACACGGAAGAGAAGAATTGTTGAATAAAGTAATTATTTTAGTTTTCTTTGCGTACAAAAAGTATTCTCGTAGCGTTATAAAATTACGGTTGAACCACTGATGTCACATGGACTATTTTATAGGAGTCATATGATTAGGCCTGTCACGATAACAACTTTTTGTTGTGCGATATATTTCCCCAGAAATAATTGCGATAAATGATATTATTGTAATTTTAAAGACCATTTTATGCCACTGAATATATAATCATAATGTAACAGCATAATAATGCAAGAAGGCCTACACACTTCCAAATGACAACAAACTTTTAAATAATTTTTAAGAATATTTAGATCATGGAAATTAAGTATCAAAATATTAGATACCTTAAAAAAACGGAATAAATAGTAAATAAACATTTTCTAACAAAAAGTGCAAAGTAACAAGTAGAAAAAAAGAAAAATGCATACAATGGAAAATAATGTGTTTTTTTAACCTAAAACCGCATAAACACATTGCATTACACCAAATACACAGCATAATGTTCTTTTTAGCAACGTCATATGACCCCTTTAATTATGCCCTTACTACGTTTCTGGGCCTGGGAATGTTTCAGTTGCATTGCTGCCTATGGAGGGTCAGAAAGCTCTCGGATTTTTATCAAAAATATCTTAATTTTTGTTCTGAAGATGAACGAAGGTCTTACGGGTTTGGAACGACATTGAGGGTGAGTAATTAATTACAGAATTTTAATTTTTGGGTGAACTATCTCTTTAATGAAAGTGGTTTGTGCCAGCTCAAGAAAACTGTAATTTGTCTTTTATTTTTATTTTTAGATGTGATTCCTGCTGGTAGGTGGGATGATGGGAAATCCAGAAAGTCCATTAGTGCCCTAATGGCTATTAATACTCAGCATACTGTACTGGATCTTTCTCCAACTCACTCTAACTCATATACACAAAACCATATTTAATTCAAACCTAAATACACTAATGCAACTATTGCATTATTGCACATACAAATCCCAACAACCTCTCAATCCTCCACTAGATTCTATATCCTCAACTCCTCTACTAGCCTCACATTTAATGGGAAATCAGTCTAATGCATGCTTGAAATTCTGCCTAGAAATGCCAGAAAAAGCTTGAGATACTCTTGTGCAGATGTACATAGATTTTATCCTGAATGAGAGCAGGTCATTTACATGACTGAATGGCATGACCCATCAAACACTTGTGCTGACTAGCTGTGGAAGTTTTAGGCAAATATTTTGGAAAGCGAAATCATTAAGGATCTAAACATTATATATAACATTAAAAAAAAAAGTAAATAAAAATGGTATCAGAAGATTCTCTTTTCAGAGAATGTATCTAGAAGATAAGTGTATTTCATTTTAGTCTGTTTACTTATTTCACTTAAGAATAAATCTTACTAAATGTTTTATGTCCATTTCTGCTATGTATCCATGATTTTCCTGAGAATATGAGCGATGATAAGCACCCTACAGGTTATACATACAGTGAAGTGAAGAGACGTGTGGCCAAGTATGGTGACCCATACTCAGAATTTGTGCTCTGCATTTAACCCATCCAAGTGCACACACACACAGTAGTGAACACACACCCAGAGCAGTGGGCAGCCATATTGCTGCAGTGCCCAGGGAGCAGCTGGGGGTTCGGTGCCTTGCTCAAGGGTCTCACCTCAGTCGTGGTATTGAGGGTGGAAGAGAGCACTGGTTATTCACTCCCTCCACTGACAATTTTTGCTGGACCTAAGACTCGAACCCGCAACCTTCGGGTTAAAAGTCAGACTCTCTAACCATTAGACCATGACTGCCCCCACATGATATCAATATACCCAATTATTAGTTTGGATTTTCACTGAACAAGACATGATATGTTAATCCACCTATAGCTTTAACTCCTGTATAGGAGTGTGTATATATAGGCTGTGTTCAATAATATAAATACATTCAGAAAAACATAACCATTTGTGGAAAAAATACATTACTGTATATTGCCTTTGACCAAAAAAAAAAAAAACGTAATTTTAAATAGTCAGAAATACCCAAACCTTTTACTACAAAAGGCCAAAAATCAAACTTGATTGAGGGCCAGAGGCCAAAAGTAAATTGCATTATATCCAGTTATATTATATTAAAATGTACGTTTAAAAATCTAATTCAATCATTTTATTTACATTTCAGTGAAAATTTCAAAAATCTATATAAAAATTTTAAAACAAAAAGATTCCTTAAAATGCCTAAATCACTTTTTTTTCCACCCTCTAGTGATATACATAGGATATTATGTGATTGGATTCAATCACATAAATAATACTGCACTTGTTAAATGTGTCGTACTGTAGCCTAAAGTAAAAGGTAAGCACAGGCTCACAGTCTTGACATAAACAACAAACACGTTAACATAAGTTCAAAAGTACTAAATTTGTTCTTGTGAATAAGAATTCTAACTACAGTGTTTTTCTTATATTATTTGCTGCCTGCAACAGTCAAATCTAACCCATTGGCAAGGCAAGGTTGACTGGTACTCTCAAAAATGTGCTTTGATATGTTCGCCTATGGTTAAACCGCCAAGTCTACGGTTAAAGCGCCACTTGGGAGTCAAAAACTGCAAATGCATTTGCCACAGAAATGGTTGCGGTACCTGCAGCAGTAAAATACTTATTCTGGTTGACTAACATCTGTAGCATTGTGGGCCGAAGGTCATGGGCCTGGTTTGGGCAGCTCTGGTGTACTACATGTATCATACATATATAACTTTTTATTAGTGTCACTGAATAAGTGTGTGTATGTATTCTGCAGGTGCAGCACAGAATCACAGGGCAGGTGATGGCTCTGAAGATGAATACACTGGCCAGTAACAAAGCCAACATGCTAAGAGAGGTGCAACTCATGAACCGCCTTTGCCACCCTAACATCCTCAGGTGTGAGATTCAGCATTTTTCCTTTTTGTACATACAGTGCCTTGTGAAAGTATTAATACCCCATTCATTTTTTTCACATTTTGTTATGTTGCTGCCTTATGTTAAACTGCTTTAAATGACTTTTTTCCCACATCAATCTACACTCCATACACCATACTGACAAAGCAAAAACAGAATTGTCACAACTTCGTAAATTTATTAAAAATAAAAAAAACTGAAATAAGTACATTGCATAACAAAATATTTAGCTGAAGCACCATTACAGTCTCAAGTCTTTTTTGTTTGATGCGACAAGCTTTGATCATCATCATTTGGAAATGACCTGCCATTCTTCTCCTCACCTCTTCACCTCTCAAGCTCTGTCAGGTTGGATGGGGGCAGGTGCACATTTTCAAGTCCAGAATTATTTGATTGGGTTCAAGCTCAGGCTCTGGCTGGGCCAATCAAGGACATTCACAGAGTTGTCTATAAGCCACTCTTGCTGTGTGCTTCGGTTCATTGTCCTGTTGGAAGGTGAACCTTCTGCCCAGTCTGGTTCATCAGACCAGAGACTCTTGTTTCTCAGAGTCTGAGAGTCCTTTAGGTGTTTTTATGTGTCTTCACTGAGGAGAAGATTGAGTCTGGCCACTCCGACATAAAGCCCAGATCGGTGGAGTGTTGCAGTGATGTTTGTCCTTCTGTAGGTTTCTCCTATCTCCACATATGATCATGGAGCTCAACTAGAGTGACCATCAGGTTCTTGGTCACCACTCTAACCAAGACCCTTTTCCATCAATTGCTCAGTTTTGCCAGGAGGTCAGCTCTAGGAAGAGGCCTGGTTATTTCAAACTTCTTCCATTAAGGGTAACAGAGACTACATGCTTCTGTGACTCTTCAATGAAACAGAATTTTTTTCTGATCTCTTCCCCAGATGTGTGGCTTGACACAAACATGTTTCTGAGCTCTACAGGCAGTTATTTTGACCTCGGGGCTTGGTTTTTGCTCTCATATGCATTATCAGCTGTTAGACCTTTTATTAATATGTGTGTGCCTTTCCAAATTATACCCATTCAATTGAATTTGCCACAGGTTAACTTCACTCGAAGTGTAGTAACATCTACAAGCAATATGAATGCTCCTGAACTAAATTTCAACTGTCCCAGATATGTATGAATACTTATGCAGTGGAATCATTTAAGTTTTTTATTTTTAATAAATTTGCAAAGATGTTAAAAACCTAAAAGTGAAAAGTTTTTTGCTTTACCGTTATGGTGTATGGAGTGTAGATTGATGTGCGAAAAAAAGTAATTTCAAGCAGTTTAGCATAAGGCAGCAACTAAATGTGAAAAAAATGAAGGGGTATGAATATTTTCGCAAGGCACTGTAAAACAGGGAATACTTCTCTCTGTAGGCATGGAATGATTTAAAAATACTACAATGTAATGATTATAAATAATATTTTTCTTGGGTTGTGTGTTTGTAGAGTCTGACTTGAATTTGATAAATATGAGATTTTATTTAACCTATTGGGAAATTACCTCAGGTTAAAGATGCGTATTCACAAAAGGTATCCAAAAAATATAGAAAATAAATAATTGTTCTCACTTTCATTAGGTTTTTGGGGGTGTGTGTTCATGAAGGACAGCTTCATGCTCTAACGGAGGTAAGACACTGCACAGAAAATGCACAGACTTCAGGAGTAAATGGACTGTCAGGTTGATGTGATGATAACTGTAATGTCACTATGTTTACAGTACATAAATGGGGGCAACCTTGAGCAGCTGCTGGACAGTGACATATATCTGTCATGGAGCGTGAGAATAGGTCTGTCTCTGGACATTGCAAGAGGGCTGCAGTATCTACACAGCAAGGGCATTTTCCACCGAGATCTTACATCAAAGGTACAGACACAGTTATATATGGTTTATTGTGCCAGCAGCTATGTCTATTCATTTTGTGCTTGCTGCACGCTGGTGTTAAAAGCGTTGCTGTGTTGTCATATTTTTGTAGGCCAACCCAGAAGTTAGCATCATCCTGGTTTCCTTGACAAAATGAGATTTTTCCATTGGCTTTTGGATTAATGCAGAAAATAAACTGTGATTAGCAAAAGTTTGTGATTCTTACACGTTTTGTTCATCATGATAATATTCACAAAGGAACACAAACTGGATTAATTTTGAAGCCTAAATACAATCTCCAGAAGTAAAAAGTGAACAAACAACACCTTGGTCACATGATTTTAACGTCACCACCATTAAGCTTCTGAGAACTATTTCATTTTTCACATTTACCTGAAAGTTTCAGTTGGAATTCTTTTCAAGATTGCGGTTATAAACATAATGAGGCTGTAAAAGTAGACTGGTGAGTAGATGGGTTTACCTGGTAGGCGTGATGAGGTTTAAAATCCTTGACACACTATGTAGTCCCATTTAGCCACTTGTTAGCAACCAGCCACTTGTTAGCAAGTAAAAGCTTTAAAAAACACACACAAGGGGATATTACTAATGTATTTTTTGTCATAGAATAAAACATTAAAATATCTTGACTTTGTGCTTACCACAGACCTTATTTTAGGTTTAGGTATATGA
>NW_015505872.1:63975-65493 GCF_001515645.1 Sinocyclocheilus grahami
GATTACAGGTCAGTGCATCTCTCCTTTTTACACACAAATAATATAGCTTTTTTTGACACACATTTGATGATCACATTTTAAATGGATCAGGACTTGACCAGAGATACAAGCACAAGTACAATGGCTATCCAAGAAGGCTATATTCCAAACATAGCCCAAATATGCTTTGTCTTTCTTGTTTGCAGTGATGGAGTTGAAAAGCAGCCGTTGGCTGTTGTGGGCTCCCCCTACTGGATGGCTCCAGAAATGTTAAGAGGAGAGCTGTACAATGAGAAGGTATCCTGCCTTTGAACACTAGCAAATCAATATCCAACTCTACTTGTGTGCATGTGTAATTTTATTCATATAATTTTTATACCATAGGTGGATGTTTTTTCATATGGAATAATCCTTTGTGAGATTATTGCTCGAATTGAGGCTGACCCAGATATCCTCCCACGAACAGAGGTACATCTCTCACACCACCACATGAAGCACAGAATCAACCACAAAATCATGTAGCTGGTTTACCAGACATAGATCAAGCCTAAAAAAAAATCTGTGCAAAATTACTTTAATAGCTAATAATTAATAGCTAAATTGAATCTAGGACAAGCCTTAAGCCTTTGATATGTTTATATTTCATATGTTATGATAACTGAAATGCTAATGATAACTGGTATGATAAATGTTAATGATAACAGGTAATGATAACTGAAATATTGATATTCTGCAATTGTATTAAAACTCAAAATGTATCTGTCATATTAAAACAATCAAATTAATGCAAAAATAATTAGATTATTTTGGTTTTGTTTTATTTGCTCCCATGTTTGTTTGTTTTCTTAATATGAAGTGTGTGCATATGAGTAACCATATAATGTATCCAGATCCAATCTAAGAATCCACTGATGTTACATTTTTCATGACCACTACAGTTTAGACTTTGATATCAGTATCTAATTTTTAGAGTGTTGCCTCCCTCTGCTAGATTTTTCATATGTAATTACTTTGTAACATTTTTAGAAAGCAACACAGTGTTCATTATTGCAAAGCTCAAGATTAATCAAAAGATTAATGTGTGAAAAGATGCCTGAGCAGAGCAGTATGTGTGTAACATCATCTGTCTATTTGTCTTTAGGATTTTGGACTGGATGTGGACACCTTTGAGCAAATGGTGGGAGACTGTCCACCTTCATTCCTTCACCTGGCTGTTAGTTGCTGCAGTGTAAGCCACATATGCATATATACACTCGTATACAGAAATTCAGAAACACTGAGTATAGTACGGTATGAAATGGCACATGTCATGCACTCAGTTGTGTTTTTAATTTGTTATCCTCTTTCTGTGGTAGATGAGTGCAGAAAGTCGTTCTGCCTTCTCTGAAATAGTACTGACACTTGAGAGGATAGAGAGAGAGAGGAAGATGAGTGAAGCTCCAGTCATCCTTGGTAAGTATGTTAAAGATAACATTTTTACAACATTCACCAAGAAATAATTTTTCAGTTTTACTAGTCTTTAAACAACCCATTCTTGTT
>NW_015505872.1:65503-124782 GCF_001515645.1 Sinocyclocheilus grahami
ATTTCCTCAGAACCCATTGCCATTGACGTCAGCCCGTATAGGAGGAGAAGCTCACCATGCCATCCTGGTGACCAGCGCCTGTCCCGTAGTCAGTCAGACGTATTGCCTCCTGCCACATCACCATGTTTAGGCACACCTGCACGGGTCAACCCATTCTCTCTTCGCCAAGACCTCAACGGTGGTCGTATCAAGCTATTCGACACCCCTAGCAAATCTGTCATCTCTCTTACCTTTACCCTTCCACCACCTCCAGACCCCTGTGCCTCCCCACCACTAAACAGGAGCCCGGGGCTCCGAGGACCCCCTCGAAGGTGTCGCTCCCTGCCGTGCACCCCCGAGCTGGGGCGACAGCTACCCTCCAGAGACCAAGAGGGCCAGGAAGAGGAGGAGGGGACTGAAGAACTGAGAGATGGAATGAAAGAGAAAGAGGTGGAAGGACGGCAAGACGTGGTGGAGGGCTCAGGCCTGATTCTGGACTTAGATATGGTGTCTTTAGAACGGTTAGAAGAGGAAGAGGAAGATGACGATGTGGAGAAAGAGGGCCTGAGCCTCACAGAGCCCATGGACTGTAGTAGCTCGCCTGACACGGCAGAAGGAAATGTGTCAGGGAAGCGGCTCATCAGCGGTTCTTCTTATTCCTCGTCCTTGCAGTCTAATGGTTGGGCTACACCCATCTCTAACGGACCACCATTATTACCTCCCCTTCCCCGTTTGGACAATAACAATGGACTGCTGAGGCCTGGGCGGCCAATGGCATGGGCAAGACTGAATGGATACCGAGGCCCCGCCCCGGAGCCTTTACCTCCCACTAACGAACAAGACGATGTCATTTCTTGTCCAGCCTGCTGTCTGGCTGGGTTCAGCTTCCCTTCCATGTGCCTACGTGGAGCTCCTCCGTCGCGCCGTGGACCTCCGCGACGACCGTACAGGAACTTCAATGGAGGGGAAGCATCTGCAGCCACAGCAAAGGGACTGCTCTGTCGGGGAGCAACGGGTCTGGCTCCATCCACAACAACTTGTGAGCCAGGGTTACCCCTACCAGAGGCCCAAACCTAAAGATGACCACTGCGACATCACAGAAACTGCAATGCCACACAGTCAGGACGCATCTCTGATATCAGTATGGTTATCTTACTGGATGCAGTGCGGGTTGAAACATGGAATTAAAGGGATTTTTCACCCAAAAATAAAAATTCTGTCACTTACTCAACCTGATGTTGTTCCAAACCTGAATGACTTACTTTATTCTGTGGAACACAAGCGATGTTTTGAAAAAAATGCCACACTGCTTTTTGTCTATACAGTGAAAGTCAGTGTTATTTCATTGTATGGATGTTTAAAACATTTTAAAAATAAATCTTTCTATTTTACAGAATAAAGAAAGTCATACAGTTTTTGACATGAGGGTGAGTAAATAATGACAGAGTTTTTTAGGGCTACACAATATGTAAAAAATTTAACTGATATTGTGATATGGCTTAGTGTGATTGTCAAATTGCACATGTTGTGATTTAATTGAAAAAAAACATTTTCTGACATTTTCAGATTGAGAGCACATGCACGTGTACTGTAAATGAACTTCTCTCTGAAACCAGCAGTGCATATATTTATATGCTAGCAGCTCGCCAAAATGAAAGCTTGATGGGTTAATGTCTAAAAATAAACTAAGGCACAAATATTAGTATTATAATTGTACTGTTGTACTATAAATTAAAATCACATTTATTAAATACCCAATTTTATAAATTTCCAGTACAATGCAATTATTACAATACATTTCTTGTTTTGTTTAATATTTGTATTTAATAATAATCACACAAAAAATCATAATAATAATTATTGTTTTATAGTTATTTTGAATTAGATGAAAACAATGGGAATGTGGCCTGTGAAAACTTAAGTGGAAAGAGATTTTTTTTTAAACTATGTTTAATTTATGGTTAAAGAAAGAGGTTTAAGTTGTATCTTGTAAACTTAAGTGTGAACACTCAAATAAAAATAAAATAAATCAAAATTGTTCGGCCATACAAAAAAATCATACAAAAAAAATGCTGATGCACTTATTCTAGAATTAATTTTCCCCCCATGATGCAGCAATATATTAAAGCCATCTGCTGAAAAGTCCTGTTTTTTTTTTGTTGTTGTTATGTATTTATTTATTTTTTCATATCACACTATATATAGCAGTAAAGCATTTTGTTTTTGGGTGAACTATCCCTTCAGTGTGTACGAGACACAAGATAGAAGTGAGGAATGAAAGGCATGCTGGTTCCATAGTGCCAGTTCTTTATCATGGTCTTTTTTTTTTTGCCGTAATTCAGAATAACTTAATATCATTACTGTTCAATAATGGCTGCTTTTTATTGTGTATTCATTTTGGCTCCATAAATGTTTTTGACTGAAAGCCACTGTGTTTAAAAAGAAAAAAATCTAACTGTGTTTGTAGTAAGGGAGACCTACATGATAATGTGGCATGTCAAGCATTTTAAGCGTATTATCTGATTATTTATTTATTGTAAGCATTCCTCTGAAAGACTGAATGCTCTTTACTTTGCTGTGAGAGTGGACTATTGGGTGTGTGAGTACTGATGTTGAGACATTTTTGTGATACACGTGTATGTTTAGATGCAATGTATGCAGTAAATCATGGTAAATATGTAAAGTGTTTTTAAAGGAAAACTTCTACGTGCAGCAGTGCTTGTAGAAGATAGCAGTTTACATTTTTTTTATCTCCCCCTAGTGGTCTGGAGGATACACTCTTGTTAGATCACTGCTGCTGTTGTTATTAAAAAAAGATTCCTTTCACATGAGAGGTGTTAGAGGACATTTACCTTCACATTTGATCTAGTTAAGCTTTGCTGTGATGTTCAAGGTATGGAATCGTATTTAAAAAATCAAAAGTGAACTTGCACAAAGTGTTTCCTCATGCCGCTGACATGTCCTCAAGACAAATATGACACCCCCCCGCCCCCAGCACAAATGATCAACAAATCTGCTTTGTGTTTGAACATGAGAGTAAAGGAATCTAGATTCAGTGTGGGTCAATATTAGTCTGGGACTGAAACGGTAATTCATATTGAGTCTAAACTGAAATTTTGCATCAGTTTATGCAAAATCTGAGATAGTCTGATATGCTGAAATGTTTCTGACGTGTGGATTACTCCTCAGAAACACATCCACTGAATTTCCTCATGCTTGTTTATGTACATCTGCTTATGAGATGAGCATAGGAAGTATCTGCATGCTGAGTACTGTACAAAAGAGTGATCTGTACATATCAATGCATGACAATAGACAAGAAGCTGTCTAGCACGTTAAAACTTCCCTTCAGACTGGCATCAGAGGTGAAGTTGTCTCAAGACGTTTTTGGCTTATACAGATCTGAATTCTGAAACAAGATGTGGATGCAATAAGTGCTCTTGGTTTAAACAGTAACTTATATTTTTAATAGTTTGGTGAGAAATATGTTTAAATGAATGAATTCATTAGGTTCTTGAAAAGTATACATTTTCTAATATTAATGTGAAGCATAGAATTGGGCTGTTAAACTCAGAAGCTGATAATGAAAAGTCGGCTTGATTATGACTATAATTTTCCATGCACAGAAGAGATGAAAGCAATTTGATCATGTGTATTTGTATTGCACATACATTCAGAACTTACCTCCTTTGTGTCAGTGATGAAGTGATGTTATAGTGGATGGGATGTGGATAGATTTGCAAGGTCCATGTGTTATGTTACTGTGTAAAGATTTATTTCTAAGAGAGAACCTCTTTCTCTCTGAGAGCAAAGCACTTATCACTATGATGATTACTCTTATTAGTTCTGGGGAACAGCAGCTTTAATAAATGTCAGTGAATTGTTATTTATGAAAATGTCATAAATTAAAAAAGATTGAATGTATAAACTGTCATATTTACATTAAAACATATTTGAAATGTTTATAGATTTTTAGCTACCGAGCTGAATCAGAAAACTGACAAACATTGTGCCATAATCTAGTATATCGAGCTCATTTCATATAGAAGAGCTGTTGTGTTTATTGGAACAAACAGTGCCGATCATAGACTTCTGGGGGCCCACAGCAAAACTGTCCATTCTCTCTTCGCCAAGACCTCAACGGTGGTCGTATCAAGCTATTCGACACCCCTAGCAAATCTGTCATCTCTCTTACCTTTACCCTTCCACCACCTCCAGACCCCTGTGCCTCCCCACCACTAAACAGGAGCCCGGGGCTCCGAGGACCCCCTCGAAGGTGTCGCTCCCTGCCGTGCACCCCCGAGCTGGGGCGACAGCTACCCTCCAGAGACCAAGAGGGCCAGGAAGAGGAGGAGGGGACTGAAGAACTGAGAGATGGAATGAAAGAGAAAGAGGTGGAAGGACGGCAAGACGTGGTGGAGGGCTCAGGCCTGATTCTGGACTTAGATATGGTGTCTTTAGAACGGTTAGAAGAGGAAGAGGAAGATGACGATGTGGAGAAAGAGGGCCTGAGCCTCACAGAGCCCATGGACTGTAGTAGCTCGCCTGACACGGCAGAAGGAAATGTGTCAGGGAAGCGGCTCATCAGCGGTTCTTCTTATTCCTCGTCCTTGCAGTCTAATGGTTGGGCTACACCCATCTCTAACGGACCACCATTATTACCTCCCCTTCCCCGTTTGGACAATAACAATGGACTGCTGAGGCCTGGGCGGCCAATGGCATGGGCAAGACTGAATGGATACCGAGGCCCCGCCCCGGAGCCTTTACCTCCCACTAACGAACAAGACGATGTCATTTCTTGTCCAGCCTGCTGTCTGGCTGGGTTCAGCTTCCCTTCCATGTGCCTACGTGGAGCTCCTCCGTCGCGCCGTGGACCTCCGCGACGACCGTACAGGAACTTCAATGGAGGGGAAGCATCTGCAGCCACAGCAAAGGGACTGCTCTGTCGGGGAGCAACGGGTCTGGCTCCATCCACAACAACTTGTGAGCCAGGGTTACCCCTACCAGAGGCCCAAACCTAAAGATGACCACTGCGACATCACAGAAACTGCAATGCCACACAGTCAGGACGCATCTCTGATATCAGTATGGTTATCTTACTGGATGCAGTGCGGGTTGAAACATGGAATTAAAGGGATTTTTCACCCAAAAATAAAAATTCTGTCACTTACTCAACCTGATGTTGTTCCAAACCTGAATGACTTACTTTATTCTGTGGAACACAAGCGATGTTTTGAAAAAAATGCCACACTGCTTTTTGTCTATACAGTGAAAGTCAGTGTTATTTCATTGTATGGATGTTTAAAACATTTTAAAAATAAATCTTTCTATTTTACAGAATAAAGAAAGTCATACAGTTTTTGACATGAGGGTGAGTAAATAATGACAGAGTTTTTTAGGGCTACACAATATGTAAAAAATTTAACTGATATTGTGATATGGCTTAGTGTGATTGTCAAATTGCACATGTTGTGATTTAATTGAAAAAAAACATTTTCTGACATTTTCAGATTGAGAGCACATGCACGTGTACTGTAAATGAACTTCTCTCTGAAACCAGCAGTGCATATATTTATATGCTAGCAGCTCGCCAAAATGAAAGCTTGATGGGTTAATGTCTAAAAATAAACTAAGGCACAAATATTAGTATTATAATTGTACTGTTGTACTATAAATTAAAATCACATTTATTAAATACCCAATTTTATAAATTTCCAGTACAATGCAATTATTACAATACATTTCTTGTTTTGTTTAATATTTGTATTTAATAATAATCACACAAAAAATCATAATAATAATTATTGTTTTATAGTTATTTTGAATTAGACGAAAACAATGGGAATGTGGCCTGTGAAAACGTAAGTGGAAAGAGATTTTTTTTAAACTATGTTTAATTTATGGTTAAAGAAAGAGGTTTAAGTTGTATCTTGTAAACTTAAGTGTGAACACTCAAATAAAAATAAAATAAATCAAAATTGTTCGGCCATACAAAAAAATCATACAAAAAAAATGCTGATGCACTTATTCTAGAATTAATTTTCCCCCCATGATGCAGCAATATATTAAAGCCATCTGCTGAAAAGTCCTGTTTTTTTTTTGTTGTTGTTATGTATTTATTTATTTTTTCATATCACACTATATATATATAGCAGTAAAGCATTTTGTTTTTGGGTGAACTATCCCTTCAGTGTGTACGAGACACAAGATAGAAGTGAGGAATGAAAGGCATGCTGGTTCCATAGTGCCAGTTCTTTATCATGGTCTTTTTTTTTTTGCCGTAATTCAGAATAACTTAATATCATTACTGTTCAATAATGGCTGCTTTTTATTGTGTATTCATTTTGGCTCCATAAATGTTTTTGACTGAAAGCCACTGTGTTTAAAAAGAAAAAAATCTAACTGTGTTTGTAGTAAGGGAGACCTACATGATAATGTGGCATGTCAAGCATTTTAAGCGTATTATCTGATTATTTATTTATTGTAAGCATTCCTCTGAAAGACTGAATGCTCTTTACTTTGCTGTGAGAGTGGACTATTGGGTGTGTGAGTACTGATGTTGAGACATTTTTGTGATACACGTGTATGTTTAGATGCAATGTATGCAGTAAATCATGGTAAATATGTAAAGTGTTTTTAAAGGAAAACTTCTACGTGCAGCAGTGCTTGTAGAAGATAGCAGTTTACATTTTTTTTATCTCCCCCTAGTGGTCTGGAGGATACACTCTTGTTAGATCACTGCTGCTGTTGTTATTAAAAAAAGATTCCTTTCACATGAGAGGTGTTAGAGGACATTTACCTTCACATTTGATCTAGTTAAGCTTTGCTGTGATGTTCAAGGTATGGAATCGTATTTAAAAAATCAAAAGTGAACTTGCACAAAGTGTTTCCTCATGCCGCTGACATGTCCTCAAGACAAATATGACACCCCCCCGCCCCCAGCACAAATGATCAACAAATCTGCTTTGTGTTTGAACATGAGAGTAAAGGAATCTAGATTCAGTGTGGGTCAATATTAGTCTGGGACTGAAACGGTAATTCATATTGAGTCTAAACTGAAATTTTGCATCAGTTTATGCAAAATCTGAGATAGTCTGATATGCTGAAATGTTTCTGATGTGTGGATTACGCCTCAGAAACACATCCACTGAATTTCCTCATGCTTGTTTATGTACATCTGCTTATGAGATGAGCATAGGAAGTATCTGCATGCTGAGTACTGTACAAAAGAGTGATCTGTACATATCAATGCATGACAATAGACAAGAAGCTGTCTAGCACGTTAAAACTTCCCTTCAGACTGGCATCAGAGGTGAAGTTGTCTCAAGACGTTTTTGGCTTATACAGATCTGAATTCTGAAACAAGATGTGGATGCAATAAGTGCTCTTGGTTTAAACAGTAACTTATATTTTTAATAGTTTGGTGAGAAATATGTTTAAATGAATGAATTCATTAGGTTCTTGAAAAGTATACATTTTCTAATATTAATGTGAAGCATAGAATTGGGCTGTTAAACTCAGAAGCTGATAATGAAAAGTCGGCTTGATTATGACTATAATTTTCCATGCACAGAAGAGATGAAAGCAATTTGATCATGTGTATTTGTATTGCACATACATTCAGAACTTACCTCCTTTGTGTCAGTGATGAAGTGATGTTATAGCGGATGGGACATGGATGGATTTGTAAGGTCCATCGTTATTGTATAATGATTTTTCTTTTTAAGAGAGAAGCGCTTTCTCTCTGAAAGCAAAGCACTTACCATTATGATTACTTCTATTCGTTCTGGGGAACCGCAGCTTTAATAAATGTCAGTGAATTGTTATTTATGAAAATGTCATACATTAAAAAAAGATTGAATGTAGAAACTCTGTCTTTTTTTTTTTTTTTTTTTTTTTTACATTAAATCGTATTTGAAATGTTTATAGAAACTGTTTTAGCTACTGAGCTGAATCAGAAAACTGACAAGCATTGTGCCATAATCCAGTGTTGTGTTTATAGTAACATATGATCCCAGTCCTTCTCTCGCACTACTCTCCTGTCAGATGGGAACAAGATTGACAGTAATGTGTTTTACAGTAAACATTTTTTAATATGTATACTTAGCATAATAATCAGGCTGATATATTTTCAAAGTTAGCAAAACAGACCAGAACAGTATCTAGAAAAGTTAAGTCTGGAAAACCAAAGGATTACCCATACTCTTAAATCATTTTGATTAAAAAGAAAGAAAAACATACAGAGTGAACGAAAAAGACACCCACTGTAGATGTGGTCATTCGCAGCCAATTTGTTTGTACATACACTATAATAGCAGTGGTCAAAAACTTTGTTAGTCTAAAAAAAACAGAGAAAAAAGTTGAAAACCAAAGTTTTAAGTTTATATTGTGTGCTCTTTGTAGAAAACATTTGTGTAGGACGACATGATCATTTTGGACACCTTGCACCACTGTAAAAATGCCATCTGTATTAAAAAATAAAACATTTGCTCTTCTGATCCTCTGCTGAGAAACGTTAGTGAAAACAACACTAACTTTACTAACTTTATTATACTCAACCTGGCTAAGACAGAACTGCTTGTGGTTTCAACAAACCCACATGCAAATAAAGCATACAATTAAACAACCTGTTTATTTTGAAAACCAGAATTGGATGAGATTGTAAGCCCATTTTAACACATTCCAAGAGTTGCCAAAATTGTTGTTCTCAGCTTGTATTCTTGCCAGGTCCTCCTGTTTCGTAGCTAATTGCGTTTTCATTTTCTCTAGTCATTCACGTTCTAGATTTAGATGCTCACATGCTAGAGCCTCCATCTCTCTTTTTCTCTTTTCTTAATTTTTTTAGGATCATTTTTTTAATTTCCTCAATTGCTCTCTCTGCTGCCCGAAGCATGCCATTAGTGTAGCATTCTCCACCATTTCATCAATATTGTCTAGCAGTTGCATAACCTGTCCTGAATCCTGTTGCTCCTCAGTGTTCTCCACATTTTCTGACAAATGCTTGTAGTTCTGAATTGCTGTGCACAAATGTTTTCATGTGCTGCCCTCTAAGCTGATCTCTGTAAGTAAACACCGCCATTGTATAATTTAATGCCTTTTTACCACACAATCTGTCAGTGTAATTCTCTACCTCTTCTTCAGCCATACTTGTGTCAAAAAGTATGTACAAGTAATTTCATTTTTTTCTTCCCTTAATAATCCTAAATTCCTTTTACATTTTTGAGTAACAGATGAAACTAAAAGATTAGAGTTGAAGATACTTCCCCCAGGATGGTGGTTCCTGTTGTACTTTTCTCAAGCCCTGTCTTTCCAAGCAGGACAATTCGGAACAATTTTTTTTTGTTCTGTTAGATGAATCATGACATGCAAGACTTATTTTGTTAAGTCTAATTGCTATTACAATCTATTTCATGACTTATGAAACAGATAATTATAATAAATAATTTCAGTAATTCAATAGTTTCAATAGGCTATTGTTTTTGCATACAAAGCACAAATACATGTATAGTTGGAAAAGGACCACCAATCTAAGATACTGACATAACTGAATTCTCTCAGGTATCCTAATCTACAAATAAGTATATAAATATATAATATTTAAAATTATTGAATAGCATATAGGTGTCAGGGTTTTGCCCTGACACTCTGGTTGTCTTGTGTTTTGTTTATTGTGTCTATGTTGTCTTGTCAGCACATGGCTTAGTTGATTGTTTTTCTCAGCCATGTGCTTTAGCCCCTCCTCCTGGTTTCCTCATTACCACACCCTCTTGTTAGCCCTGATTGAGTCCTTGTTAGTGTAATTGCTCTCACCTGTTCCTCGTGTGTTTTCCTCCCTATTTATAGTGCCCCTTGCCCTATTGTCTTTGCTGATTTGTGGTCATTCTTTTCCTCGCTGTCTACTTGTCTGTTTGACCTTGTGATCTATTCTTGTCTCTTGTAATTCTATGTTCTTGTCTTGCTCCTTGTTTTTGGATTTGGTCTGTTTTTGTCTTTTTTTTGTTGTTGCTTTTTTTTAGTGTTCATTTAGTTATCTTAGTCCTGATCTCTTGTTTTCATTTTTTTTTTGGGTTGATGTTTTAGTTATTTGTGCTGGGTTTTTTTATTTTTTATTTATTTTTTTTAATAATTAGTCCTTTTTGTTTATTCTCTTGCCTGTCTTGGAGTAATGTTTCGTCTTTGTGGTGTTAGAGTTCCGTTCCTGTCCACTGGTTCCCTTGCCTGGTGTTTGGGGTGCTTCAGAGTTTATGGTCCATAAGTTTCTGAGCTCAGCTCTCTGGTGCCTTGCTCTGGTCTCCACCGGCCTGGTCTTGCCGCCGCCTCTGCTGCTATAGTATTCTGCCAGCTGATGTCTGAGGCTGTCCCAGTGGCCTTCCCTAGCTATCTGTTTGTTGTGGTATCACCTGTGCACCTCACTACCGTTTTGTCAATAAACCCTTGTTACTCACACTGCAATTGGGTCCTCCTTCCAGATCCCTGACAAAAGGTGTGATTTTTAAAATCTATATATATATCCTCAGTTTCACTTTGTATCCTGTTAGTCTTTTTAAATATCCCTTTAACTAACAAAAGCTAGATGACTCTCAGTCTAAAGCATTCTACCCTATTACGTTCCATCCTGTTAACTGTTTTGTCATAATATTATGCCACAATTAATCTAAGTCTCTGCGTAAGTTTAAGTGTGTGCGGAACAAGAGACTTGTACACCACGTCCTTGCATACTCATTGTACACAGCTCAGAAAATACTGCATATTATAGGAAAACCCAGTACAAGCTTTCTATCTGACAAAGGGCAATGGTCTTTCCAAACAATATATTTTGAATATTCCATCAGTGCCTAATGACTTTTCATATGCAAAAAATAACTTGACCGGTTTCGTTCCAAACCTAGACTTTCTTCTGTGGAAAAAAAAGAAGCTATTTTGAAAAATAAAATAAAATATTTTGAAACATGCCACAGTGTATTTTCATTTCGGGTGAACTGGTATCCATTACTTTTGATGAACCTGTGAACTACATTTAACAAATGAAACTAAATAATAGGGCAGTTCAGTAAATGAAAATAACCTGCATCACCAACAGAAACTATAGCAAATATTGCACAGGTGTTTCAACAGCTACATTGTTGGTGTAGTTTGTATTTCTATTCAGGGCTGAAAAGTGAATTCTCCTCAGGGCTGAACACAATTCAATAATAGCTTGTAAAGAACGTTATTCACTGTTTGTTGTACATGCCTCTTCTTTAGAAACTTCAATAGGCTAAGTGATATATACAGTAGCCCATGACGTAAACATACAAGGACAAATGTAAACCTGAAATTTCCCACCAAATATATAGGAAGAAAAACAATCCACACTACAAGCAATAGGGCCGATTTTAACAAAGGTCTCATATTGCATAAGCCATTTGTGGTGTATTGAAAATCATTTGCCTAACATCCCAGCAACATTTGTAAAATCTACTTTCAGTTTTACTTAGGACAAAAATGACAGAAAAACGATTGTTTGTACAGGGATTATGCAGCCCAACTTTATTTAACTCTTGTCCTTATTTAACTCTTCAACCCAGTAGAACAGTATGCATTACCCTTGTTGGTAACACTTTAGAATAGGGAACACATATTCACTATTAACTAAGAGTTTTCCTTGAACAAACTCTTAATTTGCTGCTTATTAATAGTTAGTAAGTTGTTAAGTTTAGGTATGGGGTAGGATTAAGGGTTCTAAAATATGGTCATGCAGAATAAAGCATTTGTACTTTAAAAGTACTAATAAACAGCCAATATGCTAGTTATATGCATGCTAATAAGCAACTAATTAATTGCGAGAATTGGTCCTTAAAATAAAGCGTTACCCACTTGGGTAAAATAGACTTATCATTTTGCGATGGAGAGTGTCAAGTTCACTGCCAAATTTACAAAGGTTGGGGTCCCACTTTATATTAAGTGTCCCTAATACCTGTGTACTTACATAGTAACTAAATGTGTACGTAGTATGTAACCACAATGTAAGTACACATTGGTACATAGTATCTACAGCTGTAATATTTCTGTAACTACACACATATACAAATGTGTAACAGGACATTGGTAACAACACTTTTTTCACTTCACTAAGTACTCGTGTAACAGGAATCATATAACTACATTTTGTAACAATATGTATAAGAGTAATTGGAACCATTTGATCCAGGGGGTGGAGATGGGTATAGGTTTAGGGATATGTAAAGTGGGAGGAGTTGGATCTCGAGTTGGAGTTGGTGCACCACTGTAATACCAGCGTACTTACATGGTAACTCCTCAGGAACTGTCCACTTAATATAAAATGTAACATTGTGGACACCAACCACAATTTTTATGTAAAGCCTAACTTACTGGCCGCTGCTGTGTAACATCAGAGTAATTACATGATAAATATAATATAAAGTGTAACACTTTCTTTTCCAAAAAGTGCTGTTAGTCCTGTTACACATTTGTACTTACACATACCATACAGTGGGTTGTTAGATGTGTGTAGTTACACAAACATTACAGCTGTAGATACTATGTACCAATGTGTACTTACACTGTGGTTACATACTATGTACACATCTAGTTACTATGTAAGTACACAGGTATTAGGGACACTTAATATAAAGTGGGACCAAGGTTGGTTTTCTAAGGTGTATGTTTATATAGTGGATTCCGCACCGAGTAGTTCTAGGAACTTAAGTTAACTGCACCGGATGTAACTGAGCTGGCTGAGGTGAAAAGCGGAAGTGATTGTGAGTTTTCCTGATTGCATTCGCACCGGCAGCAGGAACTCTGAAGCTGCCGACAGTGACGTGGACAGTAAAGAAGATGAATGCAAAATTTACGCGATTGAAAGAGCAAAAAGTGGGGCTAAGAGACTAAATCTCCTATGACAACTTAAAGTGTTACATATCATCGAGGCTGAGAAAAGAACACAACACTTCAGACAAAAGGTAAATGTCGTTATCGCTGTTTTCCAAGTTTGTGGAGTTAATATGTTTACATGGCTTTTTAAAAATATTTTGACCAATCAGCGATCACTTACGTCACTGATAGTTCCAATTGAACTTTTTTTTTTTTTTACTCTGAAGTAGGAGCTAATTAAGTTCCCCCAAACCGAGTTCCTAGTTCCTGAGGTGCAAACACGCCAAAAAAGATTGGCCAATTCTACCAATAGTTCTAGGAACTATGAAAATGTTCCTCCAATGCGAAAGCCCCTTATGTTAAAACACGTATTTAAAGGAATCATATTAATGCTGGACCAACCCAGCCTCTGTTGATGCCCTGGTGTGACCATTTACTCTGCCTTTCCAAACAATATATTTGGAATATTCCATCAGTGCCTAATGACTTTTCATATGCAAAAAATAACTTGACCGGTTTCGTTCCAAACCTAGACTTTCTTCTGTGGAAAAAAAAGAAGCTATTTTGAAAAATAAAATATTTTGAAACATGCCACAGTGTATTTTCATTTCGGGTGAACTGGTATCCATTACTTTTGATGAACCTGTGAACTACATTTAACAAATGAAACTAAATAATAGGGCAGTTCAGTAAATGAAAATAACCTGCATCACCAACAGAAACTATAGCAAATATTGCACAGGTGTTTCAACAGCTACATTGTTGGTGTAGTTTGTATTTCTATTCAGGGCTGAAAAGTGAATTCTCCTCAGGGCTGAACACAATTCAATAATAGCTTGTAAAGAACGTTATTCACTGTTTGTTGTACATGCCTCTTCTTTAGAAACTTCAATAGGCTAAGTGATATATACAGTAGCCCATGACGTAAACATACAAGGACAAATGTAAACCTGAAATTTCCCACCAAATATATAGGAAGAAAAACAATCCACACTACAAGCAATAGGGCCGATTTTAACAAAGGTCTCATATTGCATAAGCCATTTGTGGTGTATTGAAAATCATTTGCCTAACATCCCAGCAACATTTGTAAAATCTACTTTCAGTTTTACTTAGGACAAAAATGACAGAAAAACGATTGTTTGTACAGGGATTATGCAGCCCAACTTTATTTAACTCTTGTCCTTATTTAACTCTTCAACCCAGTAGAACAGTATGCATTACCCTTGTTGGTAACACTTTAGAATAGGGAACACATATTCACTATTAACTAAGAGTTTTCCTTGAACAAACTCTTAATTTGCTGCTTATTAATAGTTAGTAAGTTGTTAAGTTTAGGTATGGGGTAGGATTAAGGGTTCTAAAATATGGTCATGCAGAATAAAGCATTTGTACTTTAAAAGTACTAATAAACAGCCAATATGCTAGTTATATGCATGCTAATAAGCAACTAATTAATTGCGAGAATTGGTCCTTAAAATAAAGCGTTACCCACTTGGGTAAAATAGACTTATCATTTTGCGATGGAGAGTGTCAAGTTCACTGCCAAATTTACAAAGGTTGGGGTCCCACTTTATATTAAGTGTCCCTAATACCTGTGTACTTACATAGTAACTAAATGTGTACGTAGTATGTAACCACAATGTAAGTACACATTGGTACATAGTATCTACAGCTGTAATATTTCTGTGTGGACACCAACCACAATTTTTATGTAAAGCCTAACTTACTGGCCGCTGCTGTGTAACATCAGAGTAATTACATGATAAATATAATATAAAGTGTAACACTTTCTTTTCCAAAAAGTGCTGTTAGTCCTGTTACACATTTGTACTTACACATACCATACAGTGGGTTGTTAGATGTGTGTAGTTACACAAACATTCCAGCTGTAGATACTATTTACCAATGTGTACTTACACTGTGGTTACATACTATGTACACATCTAGTTACTATGTAAGTACACAGGTATTAGGGACACTTAATATAAAGTGGGACCAAGGTTGGTTTTCTAAGGTGTATGTTTATATAGTGGATTCCGCACCGAGTAGTTCTAGGAACTTAAGTTAACTGCACCGGATGTAACTGAGCTGGCTGAGGTGAAAAGCGGAAGTGATTGTGAGTTTTCCTGATTGCATTCGCACCGGCAGCAGGAACTCTGAAGCTGCCGACAGTGACGTGGACAGTAAAGAAGATGAATGCAAAATTTACGCGATTGAAAGAGCAAAAAGTGGGGCTAAGAGACTAAATCTCCTATGACAACTTAAAGTGTTACATATCATCGAGGCTGAGAAAAGAACACAACACTTCAGACAAAAGGTAAATGTCGTTATCGCTGTTTTCCAAGTTTGTGGAGTTAATATGTTTACATGGCTTTTTAAAAATATTTTGACCAATCAGCGATCACTTACGTCACTGATAGTTCCAATTGAACTTTTTTTTTTTTTTACTCTGAAGTAGGAGCTAATTAAGTTCCCCCAAACCGAGTTCCTAGTTCCTGAGGTGCAAACACGCCAAAAAAGATTGGCCAATTCTACCAATAGTTCTAGGAACTATGAAAATGTTCCTCCAATGCGAAAGCCCCTTATGTTAAAACACGTATTTAAAGGAATCATATTAATGCTGGACCAACCCAGCCTCTGTTGATGCCCTGGTGTGACCATTTACTCTGCGCTTGATGTGGTGAAACCTGTGTTCTTCCAAGGTTTTTATCCCACTTGTTGTGCCCTGATTTCCTGATGCTAACCTTACCTCCTCACCTAAACCTGAAAACTGTAATTCACCAAGCTGACATCAACAGTCCATTACAGTCCTTACATCCACTTCATAGTGCAAATGGAAATTTGAAACATAGTGGGTGGGGCATGCTTGCAGATTTGTAATATTTACTTGGATATGGGAGGGCTAAAAGAGGCAGAATATAAAGAGACTCAATGGTTTATTTTTCCACACGACACAAAAATCTTCAGCAAAGTGCACCAGAAATCCTTCAACAAATATACCCACCCACACCTATCCACTTCAATATTATGGAAGCCAAAAAAGGTAAATTATGATTTTTTTCATAACATCTCTTTCTATATTATTGCTATTAGATTTGAGTATTTAATTTATGTTCCAAATGTACCAATTAAGGTTCGAAATGTACCATTGCAGAAGAAACAAATAGACAGGAACAATTCATTAAAGGATATTAACATAATGAAAAAAGATTGAGAAATGACTGCGAAAAGACATCCATGTAATAGAGCACTTTATGCATTAATTTCATTATTTGATTTGCTAAACAAAATAAAATAATACATCTTCCAAAAGCACAGTCACTTTACAATGTTGTTCATATGCTGTAATTTTTATATACTGAATTATGGTGGTGGTGGCTATTTTCCACATGATTATGAAACTGAATGATGCAAAATATCTGGTTGTAATGCATAGAATGCAAAGTTTTGACACTTATGTGGAACAGAATTGATGACATAATGAATACCATCATAAACACTCCTCTGCAATGTTTTTAAAAATGTTCCATTAGAATATGGGTTTGAAACGGGAATCTCAAATACTATTTTCCTCATGATTATGAAACTGAATGATGCAAAATATCTGGTTGTAATGCATAGAATGCAAAGTTTTGACACTTATGTGGAACAGAATTGATGACATAATGAATACCATCATAAACACTCCTCTGCAATGTTTTTAAAAATGTTCCATTAGAATATGGGTTTGAAACGGGAATCTCAAATAGGACTATAAATTGTATCTCCGGAACATTTCGAGTTCTAATATCATGTACGTTGTTAGTTGATGAACAGGGCCAAGGGAGGTGATACAAATCGATAAGGTGAGGATGTGCAAAAGTGTCATTTTAACTGAGGACAATGGGTGATATACAGCATGAAGTGTCTACAAAAATACTGATCTTTT
Organism: Sinocyclocheilus grahami; assembly: GCF_001515645.1. Classification (NCBI taxonomy): domain Eukaryota; kingdom Metazoa; phylum Chordata; class Actinopteri; order Cypriniformes; family Cyprinidae; genus Sinocyclocheilus; species Sinocyclocheilus grahami. The sequence continues at coordinate 82,287 of NW_015505872.1, forward strand.
TTGCAAATAAAGAAAATCACTATTTTCCACAATTGTGTCACTCAAAATTTGCTCCAACCCTTAATGAATAATACAGATGTAATAATATCCTTGTCCTTTAACAGTGCAGAGGACTCAGAAGAGCAGTGATGAAATAAGAATTGTGCTGGTTGGAAAGACTGGAGTAGGAAAGAGCGCAGCAGCAAATACCATCCTGGGAGAAAACAAGTTTAATTCAGAACTGTCCTCCTCTTCTGTGACCATAGACTGTGATAAGGTCAAAGGAGATGTCAATGGGCAAAAGGTGGCCGTTATTGACACTCCAGGCTTGTTTGACACAAAAGAGGCACAAACTGTGATTGAGGCAAAGATTAAACTGTGCATATCGCTCTCTGCGCCAGGCCCTCATGTTTTTCTCGTGGTTGTGCAGCTTGGGAGATTTACAGCAGAGGAAAAAACATCTGTGGAGCAAATTCAGAAAATCTTTGGTGAACAAGCATCAAAATACACCATGGTGCTGTTCACTCATGGAGACAGGCTAAGGCGTGGACAGAAAAGCATCCATGACTTTGTTAAAGACAGTCCTGATTTACTAAACTTTATCAAGACTACAAGTGGCCGATACCATGTTTTTGACAATGAAGAAAATGATCCAAACCAAGTCAGCATGCTGTTTGAACAGATAGACCAGCTTGTGACAGTAAATGGTGAAGAGTATTACACAAATGAAATGCTTCAGGCAGCTGAGAGAGCAATAGAGGAAGAAAAAGAAAGGCTTATGCTGCAACAAGAAATGACTGAACAGGAAGCAAGAAACAGAGCAGAAAGAAACAATAAGTTTCTGAAAGCTGGTTTGGTAGTGGCAGGAGGTGCTGCTGCTGCTGCTACTACTGTTGCTGTAAAAGCCTGCCAACTTCAATGAGAAAAGTTCTCTGACTGGTTAATCTAGCATTGGTTTGTCATTGATTATTATATTCTTTAATTATTATTATTATTCAAAATAACAAATGACAGTAGCACTTATATTTTATGTCTACACACTCAATGCTAGCTAATGGAAAAACTTTATTATACTGGGTCACTGTAATTTGTTTTAGTATACTACAATGCATAATTGTAATGCAAACCTGAAATTAATAAAAAATAACTGAGTGGAAAAAATGTTTTGTTTTGTTTTTAGATACTTGATGACTTATACGTATGCTTACTACGTGCAATATTTGTGTAACATCATTTTGTGTTTGTTAGAGCACTGGTTATGAATGCCGACCTTTCTTTTCTTTTTGAACAAATGAAGTTCCATCTTTCCAGGAGTGAAGGAGCACCTTCGACTGATTCTGGTCGGCCTTCAGGGAGTTGGGAAAAGTGCAGCAGGAAACACCATTCTGGGCCGAGAGGAGTTTCACTCAGACCTCCGCTCCACCTCTCTCACATCCACAAGTGAACGGAGGGATGCTGTTGTCTGTGGGAGGAAAGTGACTGTTGTAGACACTCCTGGATTATTAAACTGTGATGCTTCTAATACAAATGTAGAGCAGGAGCTAGAAAGAGCCTTGACTCTGTGTGAACCCGGACCCCATGCTTTTCTCTTCATTATTCAGTTGGGCCGCTTCACTGAGCAAGAAAGACATGTGATGGACATACTCCAGAAGATGCTGTGCTCAAATGTGAATTTGTTCACAATAGTACTTTTTACATATGGAGACAAACTTAAGAATAAAAGTGTAGACCAGTTTGTAGGGGAGGATAAAAACCTGCAGAAACTCATCCAAAAATGTGGATCACAGTATCATGTGTTTAATAATAATGACAGAGAAAACACAAGTCAGGTCAGTGAGCTCTTTGAGAAAGTGGACAGTCAGTTGGGAAAGAGAAACAAAAAATATTATGTTAGGACAACAAACAAGGAGCAGGGAAAGTCCTGGAATACATGGCACTTCTACATTGCTGCTGCTGCTGCAGCTCTGTTTACGTATGCAGCATTTGCCAAGACACAAACACAGAGTAAAATCCCAGAGTATTTTCCAAAAGCCCCAAGTGATGAGATAACAAAGGTGGAAGCAGATGTGACTCAAAGTGAAACATTTTGGGAAATGTTGCACAGCCTGTTCAACAAGGACAACAAGAAAGTGTATTTATTTGGTTTAGTACCACTGCTTTATCTTGTGAAGAAACTGATGAAAAAATAAATGATAGCAATATAGCAATGTACACCAACTGTTTTAAAGAGTCTGTTGAGAAATTACATCTATGTAAAACGCTTTGAAATGCAGATACACAAATGTGCCTTTGAAACATTGCCTGTTTGGAAGAAATCATTTATATTCACTATTTTAAACATTTTAAAAAATGTATGCAATTGATTTTTATGGTAAAGTTTTATCTTCTGTAAAACACATGAATATTTGCCTGTTTGAAAATGTAGTGCCTATAGTTGATGGTAACAGTATGTTAAAGTTTACTTATGAAAGATTCTGGTGTAAACATTATGTTTGTGTTATAAAATAAAAAGATGAACAGAAAGTTTGTCATTATAGCTTATTATGTTATGAATTTTTATATACTGATTTCAGCTGTGCCTGAAACGTGGAATTAAAGGCAGTTGTTCTCAGTTCTTTTCTTCTAAACCAAGGTGCAAACTTGAGCTTTTGGATTAAAGTTTAAAACTGTCCCACTGACATTTATTAAAAGACACAACAGTGAACTTTGTGGTCTTGCACATATTTAATCATTTCATAGCTGCACAGTTGCTGTCGATTCTTGTGTGCTGTACAACAGTTCACACAAGTTTCAGGACAATGGCAAAGCAGGTATTTCCTGCAGCAAATGCTTTGTTATCAAGAAAAAGAAATATATAAAACATAGGCACGTCTTCTTGAAGAAAAACATTTTCAACAGATATTCATTTCAGTGTGAAATTTTATATAAATGTTTATGATGTAACATATTACATTATGCAGTATTACAATGTATTTGTTCATTGCTTTTAAACAGTGCCAGAGCTGCAGGATCCATGTGAAGAGCTCAGGATTGTTCTCTTGGGAAAGACTGGAGTTGGAAAAAGTGCTACTGGAAACACCATTCTTGATGAAATTTTTTTAAAGTGAATTTGTCATCATCATCTGTGACAAAGGTTTGCTGGAAAGCTACAAAGAATGTTAACAGCACAAAGGTTGCTGTTATTGACACACCAGGACTGTTTGACCCCAGCTTTACTATAGAGGAGATGGTCAGCAGAATTAAGCTGTGTATTCCCCTTTCTACTCCCGGTCCACATGTCTTCTTGCTGGTGCTTCAGCCTGGTCGCTTCACAAAAGAGGACAGAGACACAGTGGACATCTTTCTCAAGATCTTTGGAGAAGATGCAAATAAGCATACCATGATTTTGTTTACACATGGAGACAAGTTTGAGGGTAGAAATATCCAAGAGTTTGTCACTGACAATCCTGATCTGAAGATACTCTTCAAGAACTGCCAGAAGCGATATCATGTTTTTAATAATGAGTCCAAAGATGCCATGCAGGTTGATCAACTTTTCAAAAAAATACACAAGATAAATTCTGAGCACGGAGGACGCTGTTATACCAGTGAAATGCTAGAGAAGGCAGAGATTGCAATTCAAGAGGAAAAACAGCGAATATTAATGGAAAATGAAGAGCAGAGAAGCAGAGAACTGGAGGATCTGAAAATCAAATATGAAGCAGAGGCTATGAAACAGGCCATAACAGAGCTGTGGGAAAGGAAAGAGAGGGAGGCAAGAGAGAAAGCGGAAAAAAACAACACGTATCTCAAAATAATTGCAGAGTTTCTGTTTACTACTCTTGAAAAGTTCATTATGAGAAACCTTGAACAAAATCAATGAATGATACTGGTGGAACACCTGTAGGTTTATGAATCTTTTTAGAGACCAGCCCAAATAACCTTAACCTCTGTAGACTGCACTAACCCATCTATAGTACCATATACAGTGTGTGTACATATACAGTTATCCCAAATGTTATCTGGAGAATTAAGGAACCATTAAAAATATATAGATTTATTTGCATTCAAAATGATTACCTACATATGTGGTTTCAGCGATCCGATGAAAACATTTCAGACTCCATTTATACTTCTATTTAGCACTGACCACTTGTGAAGAAAAAAAAACTATAAAAAAGGATGTTAATACCAGGTGTAAAAGAGTCACATTTTAAGGTTTTAAGTGAGACTTAAGTATCCAAAAGTGTTTGTTTGTCTGTTCACAAATTCCAGACAGACTAAGAGTCTTTGAAGGGAATTTTTCAGTGAACTGATTAATTGAACTGATTCATTCAAAACACTGATTCTTACATGAGCGAAACAAGTGACTTGTTGAAATCGGAACAGCAATTTAGCACATTACTCTTATTACTGCCATTACTCTGGCAAAAATAATAAAAACAGTATACAGTTCCAAATTCAGCAACTGTCTTTATAAGTCAATATATTCAACTAAATCATTCAAAAATTATGATTCACTCAGGACACACACGCACACACACAATGGGTATGTATAGGCCTAAGAAACCAAGAAACTAAGATACCATAAAATAGGAACTAAGATACTGATATAAGGTAATAGATTGTTCAAAATTGCTGCACTAAAACTAACAAGACTTCAGACTGAATACCAGGTATGAGCAGACATGTCGTATTTTTTTTAATTGAGCAGTTGATGCAAAGCATTAAAGTATGTTTTCCTTAATTCTAAACATGTAAAGAAAAAATGTAAGCTGTTCATCTTTAGAAAGACAACTTTGAACAAAATTAAAGAATCAATGCTTTAAAAACAGTTGAAAATAAAACTTCAACGTCAGCTGGCTGCATACAGTATATGCTGAGTTTCAAACAAACACATTTTATGTAATGTTCAAATGCAATTTTAATAATGTGAAAACAACTGAAGTAATTCAGATAAGAGCTAAACAAAACCGAGTCTTTATTTACTTTTACGATTTATGGACACAAATTGTAGATACTGATGCAAGTGCAGTATTAAAAACTATTTTATGGACTCTCCCTGTTAAAAGTTTCAAATAATGGGAGAGATATACAAGAATTTCTAGGACTAATTTAGCAAAAGAATCATAACACTTACAAAACCACAAGTGTATGAAATATGTATGAAACTAGAAAAGACCATTATTTGTTTTAAATGTTTTGATGAAGACAAGTAATGTGTCCATTGGAGATGAACTGGCTTAGACAAAGTTGAACAGTTTCTTCAAATAATTGACCACTTTCATCATAAATGAAGGGTTCCTCTCTGCTTCCCATCTTGCTTGCTGCTCGTAATCATTGTTCAGTTTTTTCTTAGCTTTTTCGTAGGCCTCATCTTCAAGATGAGCCCTCAGAGCTTCTATCTCCCTCCGTCTCTGCTCTGCTGTCTCCTGCAGGATACGTTGTTTCTCTTTCTCAATTGCTCTTTCTACCCTTTCAAGCATCTCACTGGTGTAGTGTTGCCCACCATTCCCAGTGACCATTTTATCAATCTGGTCAAGCAACTGAATGACCTGTTCAGGATTTTGTTCTTTATTGTTGAACACGTGGTATCGTCCATTGCATGTTTTGATGAAACTGAGCAGATTTGGGTTGTCCCGCACAAATGTGTGAATGTTTTTGCCCTCCAGTCGATCTCCATGAGTGAAAAGTGCCATGGTGTACATGGAAGATTCCTCACCAAAAACAGCTTGAATGATTCTAACAGCTTCTGCCTCTTCATCTGTAAATCTGCCCAGCTGAATCACAACTAAGAAGACATGTGGACCAGGAGCAGAGAGAGGAATACAGCGTTTAATTCTGTTGATCACCTCATCTTTAGTTAGGCTGGTGTCAAACAGACCTGGAGAGTCAATGACGGACACTTTTCTGCCATTTATAATTGCATGAAATTTTTCACATTGTCCAGTCACAGAGGAGGAAGATATCTCTGATTTAAAAACCTTTTGTCCCAGGATTGTGTTGCCTGTTGCACTTTTTCCAACCCCTGTTTTTCCAACCAGTAGAATACGGAGCGGTTCGCTTGGATGATGCACTGATGCAACTATTGCATAAACAAGAATATGACATTGAATACATGTCTTAAATATCTGATAAAACATGAACAACCTTATGTTATATTATATAAATATAACCACTTTCTATTACAAAGTCAAGCATGTTTTGGCAACACAAAAAAGGAAGCCATGCACACTTCACAATGTCAAAGGAATACATTACAATAGATAGATAGATAGATAGATAGATAGATAGATTTACCTATGCCATCCAAGTCATGTTTTTGTTGCCTGAACATCTAGAAGTGTTTACATAAAATTATAAGTTTTCATCACATTTTGTTAAATATGTTAAAAAAACAGAAAAGGTTGAAATCTACATACAAGCATACCTGAATCCCTATTGCAATGGCAGCAACAATTGCACAAAGCACCAGTAGTATTGTAGAGAAAGCTAGGATCCACGACTTTGAAGTCATTACTGATGGTCCAAGAGAAATGCTCTGCCTCTGCACTATAAAAAAAGAAAAAGAAAAAAAGTCAAGTTCTTGCTATACATTCAAAATTTATCAGTGCTCACAAAAGATGAATTTGACATTCAGTCATTATTGTTTTCGTTTGCTAAATAACAAAAGCAGTGAAGAGGAGACTGGACATGTTGCAGTTGTTCCTCTAACACATCAAGAACTGCGCTGTGCCACAGTTCTGACATTATATGCAAATAAAAAATAAATACAAAATCCACTACCCTAATGTAATCTACAGATAAGTTGCTATCAGAATATTTCAGTTGTTCTATTATATACATCTTTCATTTTTTAAGCAAGTATTCCTCATTAAGCTTTTATTAGTTTTACACCAGCTCTCTTTGATGTTGCTTTAAATACAGTAGGCCTACTATATATTGTCGAATCAAATATTAAGGAAGTACCATTCTCATTTTAGAATGGCTGCATAATATAATGAATGTACCTTAAACGTATCCATCATAAAGGCCTAGAACTTACCTTTAAATGAGGAACACATCTTACGAGTATCTGCGTCGTGACGTAGGCCTATTGCTCAGAAACTAGGCTACATTAGAAGTTTGTTTCCGTTTCGTTTCGCTGTCAAAAGTTACTAGGCTTTCTTTTGAAGGGTTTCCTGGTGTCGACTGCCACCTACAGAGGATAAAGTGCACAATAATGATTTTTTTTTCTTCACCATTCTAGCAGATTCCTCCTGTTTAAGTCTGCTAAGTTTACTTGCGGAGGAATATTAATTAAGTAAATCCTGCTTCGACTTCTCTTTGGATGAAACTGATGGTTTTGACAGATGCTCTGTTTCCAAATTGGAATTCATGTGTGCTTGACAGTGAAAGTCGATTAGGGGTTTAAGGAGAGTGACATTAAAATTGTGTATGTTATATGGTGCCTGTTTTCGTATATTATAGACAGATTCCTATCCATTTATGCATTCCAATCACAAATGCAACACATCTCGGTTTAGTTCAAATTAGCAAGCAGCTAAAGCAAACATGGATTGGCCATGCATGTAATAAAGTCTTTAACTACTCAAAATTTAGTATTCTGTATAAGATTATGGAAATGAGTAAATTAGTTGTTTTTTTGTGTTTGCTGGCATCCTATTATTTATTTCACCCTTCTCACTAATCTGTGCAACTTATTCCTCACTCCCAAGTTTCCATACAAGGCTGTAATATTAAACATTAAAATACTCTCAACATAGATTTTACTTAACATGCCACTTTCTATTACAAAGTCAAGCATGTTTTGGCAACACAAAAAAGGAAGCCATGCACACTTCACAATGTCAAAGGAATACATTACAATAGATAGATAGATAGATAGATAGATAGATAGATTTACCTATGCCATCCAAGTCATGTTTTTGTTGCCTGAACATCTAGAAGTGTTTACATAAAATTATAAGTTTTCATCACATTTTGTTAAATATGTTAAAAAAACAGAAAAGGTTGAAATCTACATACAAGCATACCTGAATCCCTATTGCAATGGCAGCAACAATTGCACAAAGCACCAGTAGCATTGTAGAGAAAGCTAGGATCCACGACTTTGAAGTCATTACTGATGGTCCAAGAGAAATGCTCTGCCTCTGCACTATAAAAAAAGAAAAAGAAAAAAGTCAAGTTCTTGCTATACATTCAAAATTTATCAGTGCTCACAAAAGATGAATTTGACATTCAGTCATTATTGTTTTCGTTTGCTAAATAACAAAAGCAGTGAAGAGGAGACAGTGCAGAACCAGACTGGACATGTTGCAGTTGTTCCTCTAACACATCAAGAACTGCGCTGTGCCACAGTTCTGACATTACATGCAAATAAAAAATAAATACTAAATCCACTACCCTAATGTAATCTACAGATAAGTTGCTATCAGAATATTTCAGTTGTTCTATTATATACATCTTTCATTTTTAAGCAAGTATTCCTCATTAAGCTTTTATTAGTTTTACACCAGCTCTCTTTGATGTTGCTTTAAATACAGTAGGCCTACTATATATTGTCGAATCAAATATTAAGGAAGTACCATTCTCATTTTATAATGGCTGCATAATATAATGAATGTACCTTAAACGTATCCATCATAAAGGCCTAGAACTTACCTTTAAATGAGGAACACATCTTACGAGTATCTGCGTCGTGACGTAGGCCTATTGCTCAGAAACTAGGCTACATTAGAAGTTTGTTTCCGTTTCGTTTCGCTGTCAAAAGTTACTAGGCTTTCTTTTGAAGGGTTTCCTGGTGTCGACTGCCACCTACAGAGGATAAAGTGCACAATAATGATTTTTTTTTCTTCACCATTCTAGCAGATTCCTCCTGTTTAAGTCTGCTAAGTTTACTTGCGGAGGAATATTAATTAAGTAAATCCTGCTTCGACTTCTCTTTGGATGAAACTGATGGTTTTGACAGATGCTCTGTTTCCAAATTGGAATTCATGTGTGCTTGACAGTGAAAGTCGATTAGGGGTTTAAGGAGAGTGACATTAAAATTGTGTATGTTATATGGTGCCTGTTTTCGTATATTATAGACAGGTTCCTATCCATTTATGCATTCCAATCACAAATGCAACACATCTCGGTTTAGTTCAAATTAGCAAGCAGCTAAAGCAAACATGGATTGGCCATGCATGTAATAAAGTCTTTAACTACTCAAAATTTAGTATTCTGTATAAGATTATGGAAATTAGTAAATTAGTTGTTTTTTTGTGTTTGCTGGCATCCTATTATTTATTTCACCCTTCTCACTAATCTGTGCAACTTATTCCTCACTCCCAAGTTTCCATACAAGGCTGTAATATTAAACATTAAAATACTCTCAACATAGATTTTACAAACCCAATTCCAAAAAAAGTTGGGACACTGTACAAATTGTGAGTAAAAAAGGAATGGAATAATTTACAAATCTCATAAACTTATATTTTATTCACAATAGAATATAGATAACATATCAAATGTTGAAAGTGAGACATTTGATTTAGTCAGAACTGAGGTCAAAGATATTGGCCTGTAATGTTTAGGTAATGTTGCCTCTGATGTCTTGGGGATGGGCATTACTGTGGATACTTTCTACAAATGTGGGACTGTATACGCATTCAGTAATGTCTGAAATAAATAGCTGTGTAAAAGGCTCCCCTTAATCTGATGTGCACAGACTTCTAGGTGCTTTATTAAGATTAATAGGAGCTAAACATGCAGCCACTTCCTGCTATCAAGGGTTGTGGACCCATTGGAAATTGTTTAAGAATTCTCCACTGTTCATTTTAGCATCCATAAAATCAAATCTATTATAAAATGATTACATTCATTAACAAACCTTACATAATTTCCAATTTGTTGTACCCTCCCTCTTAAATTTTTGTTAAACTCTATTCATTCATTTGAGCTATCTTTACTTTAGTTCTAAATTCCTTCTCTTTGTCTTTATTTTATATATCAGGAGCCATATGAGTGAAAAACATGTAACATTTTATTTTGCTGTAATTATATAACAATAGGAAAAAAGACAAAACAGAAACGGCAAAAAGTGTTTCTTGAGAATACTGTATACTAATAGAACAGGCCCATTGCAAACCAACATTACCCTGCATGACATAATTTCTGATTCCTGTGAAAAGGAGAAACAGTCTGGTTTTCATTCTCATTCAGTCATAGTTTATGATTAAACTAGAAAAAAAAGAACCTAGAAAAAAATCCTAAAATGTATGTACAAACACATAATGTATCATTTGTATTTATCCCTGAATATACATTGTGGCACAAAAATAAGTTATTTATCATTATAGTTTCAGTATATAAAGCAATAGGCCAGGAACATTTTTGCACAGCTTCTATATCTCCCTTTGTCCTTGTTGCTGAGTGCTGCATATTTGATGTTTTTACATTTTAGTTTAGTGCATGTGCTTCCACCTGATCTGAGTGAACCGTTTTTCTTGCTCTTTTCATGATTTAAGTTTATTTTGAAAAAAAGCTATTACATCATTAAGAAAAGAGGACCCACCATTTTTCATATGAACATTTTTCTCAGCTTGCCATCGTGCCTGCTGTTTATATTCACTCTCCAGTTTTTCTTTTTCTTTTTCAAAAACTTTGCCTTCAGATGTAGCCCTCAGAGCTTCCGTTTCCTTCTGTCTCTGCTCCTTTTTCTCTGTCAGGATATGACTTATTTCTGCTTCAATCACTTTCTCTCTGTCAAGCATCTCATTGGTGTAGTGCTGCCCACCGTTTCCAGTGACTATTTTGTCAATCTGTTCAAACAACTCAATGACCTGTTCAGTATTTTGTTCTTCATTATTAAACACATGGAATCTTCCACTGCATGTTTTGATGAAACGGAGCAGTTTGGGGCTGTTACGCACAAATTTGTGAATGTTTCTACCCGTAATTACATCTCCATGAGTGAACAGTGCAATGGTGTATGTGGAGGATTCCTCACCAAAAATGTTTGGAATGATTCTAACAGCTTCTGCCTCTTCATCTGTAAATCTGCCCAGCTGAATCACAACTAAGAAGACATGTGGACCAGGAGCAGAGAGTAGGATACAGCGTTTAATTCTGTCGATCACCTCATCTTTTGTTAGGCTAGAGTCAAACAGACCCGGAGTGTCAATAACTAATACATTTCTTCCATTTACCGTTGCATTATTTTTTTCACATTGCTTAGTCACAGAGGAGGAGGATGTCTCTGATTTAAATACTTTTTTTCCCAGGATGTTGTTTCCTGTTGCACTTCTTCCTGCCCCTGTCATTCCAACCAAAATAATCCGGAGCGGTTCATCTGAATGATTAATAGGAATTTAATTATTCATAGACTGTACATTATACATTCATTATACACCTTTAATACTATTCTTTTTCATCCTAAATGTATAAATAAAAGTATGTATTAATATCTAGTGATAATATGTCAGAATTATAATACTTATCATATAATGTATTAATTAATTATAATAATATATAATATCAATATTTTCAAGAAAAGAAAACACAGTACCTAAATCACTCGAATTGCTATTTTGTTGTACATTCATCTGAAAGTTAAGTACATAATATTATACTTTGTTTCACATATATCACATTATATCAATGTTTTCAACAAATTTTTAACCTTTAAAAAGAAATAATAAAAATATAGCTGCAAGCAGTGATGACGGGCCCAAGCCATCAGCACAACCGCCACCCCGGTGGCATCAGAAAAACTGTACACAGCGGGCACATGCATTTACAGTAACCCTCTGGCAGTCTGGTTTTAAGGGTTACAGCAATGAAAAGGTTACACTATAACATTAAGAGTGTGAAACACACACACAGAGACAACAATATATAAAACGTTGGTAACACTTTACAATAGAGTTTCATTTGTTAACATTAACTATATTAGTTAACATGAACAATTATATAGCATTTATTGTTAGTTAATGTTAAGTTCAAACCTTACTAATACATTAAAGTTGTATCTGTTAACATTAGTTAATGTGCTGTGAATTAACATGAACATGAACATTTTTATTAACTAACATTAAAAAAGATTAATAAATGCTGTAAAAATATATTGTTTTTTGTTAGTTCATGTTAGTTAACGCATTAACTAATGTTAACAAATGAGAAAATGATTATTTTTCTTACAATTTACATCTTTGCACTCTCTGTGCAAAAAATGGATCACCTCTTCTGTAGTTAGGCTGGTGTCAAACAGACTTGGAGAGTCAATGATGGATACTTTTCTGCCATTTATTATTGCATGAAACTTTTCAGATTCTCCAGTCACAGAAGAGGATATCTCAGATTTAAAAACTGGTATTGCCTGGTCCGCTTTTTCCCAAACCTGTTTTTCCAACCAAAAGAATCTGGAGTGGATCACCTGGATGATGCACTGTACGTTATCAAGAATGATATCGTTTTTTTTTTGTTTTTTTTTCAAAGTCTTGCTAATATATTTAAATGTACAAACATTTATTTAAAAGAACAATGAAATACATTGTGCTTATTTTGTAATAAATTTATACTGTACATAGAAAATATAATAAATACCTTACCTAAATCTTCAAAATCCTGTTTTTGTTGCTTGAAGATTTATATGTGATTTACATTATACAATTATATTATACAATTTATGACTTATACATGTTAAAAAGATAAGCTTAGAGTGGAAAAAGGACAAAATATATTTAATTGAGGACACTCCTTTTATACTTTAAGAACATGATATAAATTTACTTATTCCTCTTATCTATTTCCGTTTTTTTTTTTTTTTGCAGCTATCATTGGCTGTCATTTATTCTATTTATTACAGTTATTTTTTTATTATATTAGCGGTTAGTTAAATCAGATTACAGATTATTTTCAGTACTACAACTACAGTAATGTGAGCATACATTTTCAGTTATTTATTAACTAATGAGGTCTGAAAATGGATATGCTTGCACATGAATTCTGTCTGCTAACTTGTATGTGGAAAGGTGAAAGGGCCTGGTCTGTTGTTCCTCTGTTCTGAAAAGCTCCCCAAATACCTCTGACTCTGCGGTCTTCTTCTTGCGAGGGGGAGAGGATGGATTTTATTCCTCTGTGAAGGGCACTGTGCTAGATCCTGTGTATCAAAGGGGAAGATCATTTAGTATAATTGCTCCTCTCCCACACAGATGCACACACCTGCAAGCACTCAGAACCACAGCCATCTCCAGTGTAACATACAAAAATCATATACGGTTAACAAAAAACAATCAAAAAGTACCCGCTGTTCATGCTCCAGAATTTCTCCGATGATATTCCTGTAGAGCCTATCATGAGAGTTGTCATCAAAGTAAGGCAGGGATTTCAATTTTGGGTCCAGGGCTGTGGCCATTTGGAGGTAGTCATGAAGATTAGGGTCAGTGTACCTCCTTGCCAGGTTATTTGTAATGTCTGTTTTGCGTTCTCTGACTGTTGCACTGTCCTGATCTCCTGGTGCCAGGGATTTGAGAATCATCTCTTTCAGAGGAAGGATCATCGATGTCATGGGTGTTGTTTCACTGATCATGAGCGTTGTCAGTGGTTTGAGGACCTGAATAAGTTCTTCTGCCAGTTTCTGTTCACTGTCATTCAACATTGCTATGTTCTTGACAGACACCTTCAGACCTTTGTCTAGTAATTCAGAATAGATGGCGGCCCGGTGTTCTGTGTATCTTTCCAACATGTCATTTATTGATTTCCACCGAGTTGTGACATCCTGAATCAACTTGTGTCTGGGCAAGTTTAACATCTCCTGCTTCACAGTCAAAACATGGTGGGCTGTGGTGCTCTTGTGAAAAAAGTCAAAAAAAATTGACACTCCCCAGGAGGCGGGACACCGCATTGATTGACACTGCTTTCTTGGCTGCAAGTTTTACAACATGCGCTAAGCAACCTATCTGTGGCCCCAGCCCACCAGCTTCATGGATTGCGTTCACAATTTTTGCAACATTATCTGAGGTTACTAGGAGTAACATGTTTGGCCTCCCCAACTTCCACATATTCACTGCATTTGTCAACTCTTCTGCCAAATGAGCGCTTGTATGACTTTCATACAGGGGACAGGTTTGGAGTACTGCGATCTTTATTTCCCAATCTGACGTGTAGTGAACATTCACAGGGAGATAACTTTCCGTTGCCCGCAAGGTCCAACTATCTGTACTACCCAGAGCAAGGTTCTGTGTTTTAGCCAATTTATCTATGATAAATTGTTGCAGGTCTTTTTATAGAGGTTGGGAATGACCTCAGTGCTGAAAAAAGTGCGAGACAGTAGTCTGTAATCTCAATCACTGAAAACGGCTGCAAATCTTTGGCAATTAACACTTTTGGATGACTGTATTACTTGCTCTGCTATCCTGCTTTCAGACAGTGATATTGCTAGGTGATGGCACCGCAGATGTGCAGTCATGTTGGAAGCGTTTCCATTTGAGAAGGCAACATGTGTAAAACAATGCTTGCACGCAGTCATTTTTTTAATATAATTATACTCAAAGGCAAAACCAAAATGTCCCCACACCACAGATTTGAAAGACAGTGGTGCTTCCTCGTACTGCAGCCTCACTTCACTGGTGAACCGTCACTGTAAAATCTGATACCATGTTCAAGCATCCCTAACTTTAGTGCATAGTGATTAGATATTTACTCGTGGGAAGGTATTTCCTTATCTCAGAGCGTAGACTCACATACAGACAGAGAGCCAATTCAGAGAAGGAAAAAAAAGCAGAAAGTTTTCAAAAACGCAAAAAAATTAATTTGACAAGCACCTATTGAACCGTGGATGTTGTACCGAGTTCAATATGATATTGAGTTTAATATTATATTGTGGCATCCCTAGTCTGTACACTGTCACATTGTAACGCTCGGCCTTACCAGCCGAGTTACAAGAGTAAAATGGGGTCAGATTTAACTGTGAGAGAGGAGTAGTGGTTAAAAGAATAAGACAGAAAAAGAGGTTGGTTTAAATAGGATTGGTGTATTTACAATGTTCACATAAAAGACTTTAAAACAACATGATAAAACCAAGTAAACTCAGTCTGTTAAAACAATACAGTTTGTTTGTCCATACCCTAAAACAGTTCAAGAATCCCAGTGTTAGAAAACACTCTCTGTCTTGTTAAGAGAATGTTCCAGATGTCTCACCCCTCCTTTTTTTTCTCCCTCTCTCTCATTCTTATATATACAACGCATTCTCTCTGAATCCCCCCTTCTGTATCCATCTCTCTCTCTTGATATTATGTTTTAAATATGTCTTACTTATATGTGAGGTATGCATGCTTAAATGTATACATTAGCTTCTCTTGGTTCAAATGTCCCAAATAAGGACATGAATGTTAGGACTACAAGGGTAAAGGAGTTCGTGATGAAACCATGAAGACAGTTCAGCATTCTTCGCAAAAGTCTATTCCTAATATGTCCATGTTTTTCTGTACATGTGGCCATTTTATATAAACACATGTTCTTGGCCAAAGATCCTACGTGTATGTTATTCATATCCTCATTGGTTAAGAGGGTGAAACTCCCCTCGACATATGCCTATATAATATCTGTGTTTCTATGAATAAATTGAAGTATTGAGGATACATTTGTCTGTGTGTTTTCTTACTTCCCGGCCGTCTATCTACACTTTAAGTAACTGAGAATTCTTCAAGGTGGCAAAGAGAATTTACAGAGGGACCAAATTGTTATTCTTTATTAACACCCAGTGTGTTGATAAGTCCAGCATGAGTGTCCACCAGTGTATATACAATCCACAGAAAGTGTAATCCAAAGTTCGTAGATGGTGTCTGGAAAGGTGAGCTCTGAAAGTGGTAACTCCTCAATCCTGGTAAGTTTGGTGACTGTTTTCCTTGTTTGTTTGTCATGCTGCTCTCTTATTCAGTTGTACTTCCTGCTTCCTGTCATGTGTCTAGTCACATGACAGGCCAACCATACATTTCTTAAAGACATACACACACTTAAAATGTTAAGAGGAATAAAATGGACTAAAAAACATGTAAACCAATTAAAACTCTACAATACATTAAATCGTTGTAATAAATAGAGCGGTAAAACATGTCTTTTGCATGACAGTGTCACATAGTCACTGTCCATAGTCCATGAAATGGGTATCCTCTTTACAGTGTGTATTAAAATGTCTTTGAAATAAATTAGATAAAACTAGGCACCCCATGCAGGCACTAGTTTGCTGGAAGGTATTGGGGAACCATAACAGTGAAGAGAATATCGATACCAGGATGGGCATCCCTGGGTAGGTTGCGCTGTTTCTCCCCAGTGCTTTTTGTACCCAGCATTGCTGGCTCGTCACTCTGTCTGTTGATTCCTCCTTCCACGTTGAACAGTCGGAGTTGATGTGCAGTGACAAGATAGTTCTGGGCTGCGGTTGATGACGTTACACCCTTTGCAATCTCCTTTCTGACCGTTGGCCACCAGGTGACCTCCAGGATGTTGAGGAGAGTTTTCATTCAACTGTGATGTCTCTCTGTTGTCCTTTCGTAGAGGCTCTGTAGCGTTCGCTGGATCAAGGCTTTAGGAACCACGAGCTGTATTCTCTGCTGGTCGCGCTTGCCCTGGATCCTTCGGTACAGTAAGCCCTGGTGGTTGTGTACAGTGATCCTGTCTGTCTAGTGCGTGGAAGTGGAAATGGAAAGGGTGGCGTCATCTTGCTGTAACGCTGATAATTTCCTCGCTGGAGAAGGGAAGGATGGAGAAGATGTAGCTGACCGCTGGCCCTGTTGATGTCATAGCGGTGGTAGTTCCTCCCTTCGCTCTGTCTCGAGTAGGTGAAGACGTGGTGATGGCGGGACGGTCCATCAAAGGCGAAGAGGAGCAGATGGTAAATGGCACTGAGTTGGTTTTGGTAGGTGGTGGGACAGCGGCAGATGGTAAATGGCACTGAGTCGGTTTTGGTAGGTGGTGGGACAGCGGCTTCTGGAACGTTCTTTTCCAAGAGTTGTTTAGTCCGCAGTTTATCTCTCCTCCGCAAACACTCTACAACCTCTTTTCCTAATGCCTCTACTGCCTCTTTCACAAACTCCTCCATCTTTTGGAACTTAGTGTCCACTGCCTCTCTAAAATACACTTCACGATTAAGATGGCTTTCAACAGGGTCTTTAAAATCCTTCTCCAGTTTTAAAATAATGCTTTTAAGAGAAAGCACTTCAGCGCGTAGCTGTTCAGTCACAGTGGTGTAAAATCAGTTCCGTCACTAATATCAGCAGGTGTATTAAAAGGAGCAGCATTACCAAAATGTGTAGTCATCTTTTTACCACTTCTCAACACAGCTTTTAAAATCCTTGACGTTCCCCGTACGGGCCACCATATGTAACGCTCGGCCTTATCAGCCAAGTTACAAGAGTAAAATGGGGTCAGATTTAACTGTGAGAGATGAGTAGTGGTTAAAAGAATAAGACAGAAAAAGAGGTTGGTTTAAATAGGATTGGTGTATTTACAATGTTCACATAAAAGACTTTAAAACAACATGATAAAACCAGGTAAACTCAGTCTGTTAAAAGAATACAGTTCATTTGTCCATACCCTAAAACAGTCCAAGAATCCCAGTGTGTTGATAAGTCCAGTGTGAGTGTCCACCAGTGTACATACAATCCACAGAAAGTGTAATCCAAAGTTCGTAGATGATGTCTGGAAAGGTGAGCTCTGAAAGTGGTAACTCCTCAATCCAAGTAAGTTTGGTGACTGTTTTTTTTTCAGTTTTCTTCTTCTTCTTCTTCTTCTTCTTCTTCGGTTTTATGGCACCCATGTTAAGGTGCATTATCGCCACCTACTGTATTGGAGTGTTTTTTTCAGTCTTTTTGTCATGCTGCTCTCTTATTCAGTTGTTCTTCCTGCTTCCTGTCATGTGTCTACCAATCATACATTTCTTAAAGACATACACACACTTAAAATGTTAAGAGGATTAAAATGGACTAAAAAACGTGTAAACCAATTAAAACTCTATAACACACTAAATCATTGTAATAGAGCAGTAAAACATGTATTTTGTTTGACAGTGTCAAACCATGACATAAGCTTATTTTCCCTAATATTAAATATAAAACAAAATCAATAACTGGCTTATAACAAAAATATCAAGAGTTATCACAAAAGACCATACAAAAAGTACCAATAGGGCAATAAACGGCAGGGTGGTCTGAGGTTGGAGTGATATGTGGAGGGTTTTCTCGAGCTCTCAAACCGGGTGAGCTGGCACGGCGCTGCTCTAGGTGCGTGCTTCCTGCTGGGGTTGGGGCTCGAGACTGCCACCCCCTCCAGAGGACGCTGGTCTCTGGAAGAAATGCTTTGGTGGAAACACTGCCTTAAATATGCTCTTCAGCTAACTGTCTAGATAAAGCCCATAATTCTAACTCTTTTTGTAATTTCTTCAAGTTTTGCTTAAAAATCTTAAGATTATTTTCTGGAAAATAATTAATGGTGTTTGCGCCAGAACGAACAAAAAAGCATTTTGACTTCCCTTTCTTCTTGTCAAATGTAGTGTAAAAAAGTTTCTTCTGAGTTAATTTATACTTTGGGATGACATCAATCTCAATAACCCACTTATCCTTGTTATCTAGACATTTTACCTTAACAAACTTGGGGGGCCTAATGCATACCATTGCAATACTACTTTTTTCTTTGAAGTGCTCCTTCAGACCCTTATCAAATTCATCTACATATTTATTGCGAGATGTCAACTGTAGTCCAATAATTTGTCCATGTTTGTACAGTGGTTCATCTCCAACACCAAAATGGATAGTTCCATTTGTTCGAGAATTCATGCATGCTGCAGCAAACCGGAATGTTTCATTTCTGAATTTTTTGAAGACATCCTTTTCTAAAGCATTCTCTGTGTTTGCCATGAGTTTGTACTCATGCAGAGGTTCAATAAGATTGCTTGGACCAGTCTCAGGTGGAAGTATGTCATTTTGTATGTATTCAAAAGTTTCACTGTTTTCATCAAAACGGCGGGGCGCACAATAGCGAAATACAGAGCTCTTTGACATGTCCTCTGGGTTCTCTGAGTCAATCAGGTGTGCTTTGGTCTCACTCCCCAGATTATTTGTTTGTTTTGTGTAGTGTCTCAAAAGTAAATCCAGAGATTGGGCACTACTTTTCCCATCTGCATTTGTGTACATGCCACCCTTCTGTTCCTCCAGTAGAACCTTTCCGTATTGAGAATGTGACACATCAAAGAAGAACTCTCCTCCACTGTCTGTATTTTTGGGTATGTCTTCTGAGGGGAATGCCCATCTCTGCACACTTGATTCACTACCCATATTTTCTTCAATGCTGATTTGTGAAGTTATCTCCAGTTTAGCAGATCCAGTGGTAGGACTTTCAGCTGCTGTTTTTTCTTGCTGGAAATGCTGTACTGCAGAGGTCCCTTCTGATGCATCTTTGTCCTTGGGAATGGCACTGAAGTTTTCTGAGGATGTTTTGAACTGTGCCACTATTTTAGTGATGTGAACCGCAGGTCCACACATTAAACCAATGTCTAGGAAGTCTTGTTTGTCAAAATGAATTAGAGAGGCTCCATAGACATCCTCTTTGTAAACAATCTTAGCATACTGCTTAGGGACTTTCATCTCAATTAGCCACTCATAGACATAATCTTTTGTCCAGTCATCCATGTTTTTCAGCTTTGTCCATGTGCCTGATGTTCTGTTGTGTTCGGAACATTCTACATGCTGCAAAGATGATGTAAAAATTGATATTGAGAATTTTTATGAATTAAAAAAATACAAAGTCTGAATCACTAAAATTCTAAGTTAATTATTTGTGAGAACAGACAATGATTTTATAATCTTTGATATTTCAAAGCTGAAACAAATTTTCCATCTGAATTGGAATCTCAAATATATTAAAAATAAAAAAGAAACTAAATTACTATACCTTTCTGATTGTTCTCTTTGCTCCATTGCTCTTATTCAATCATTCCTTTCCACCCAAATCCACCTGAAAAACCACAAAATATAATGCAAATATGAGCTATTCCACATGGTATTTGCTGTGAAAATGTTAAACATGAAGCATCCTAGACTCCCAGTACTCTCACTATTCGTGCAAAAACAGCACTCGTGTGATATTGCCCTCGCTGCTCGTGTGATATCACTTATTGTGATATAAATATGAGACAAAAACACATACAGGGGCATTATTTGCCCCAATATCTGGAATTTTAGGGCATAACTGCATTTATGGAGTTGTTGCCCTGCATCATGTTTGTCAACAGTCAACTGTATGAAATGTAAGATGACGTAAAGGTCTGGGGGCGGGCCAGTGTGTTAACTGCATCAAAATATTTTAATTGCGTTATTTTTTCATAACTAATTAATTAAGCTAACAAGGGAGGTCACGTACGGGACACATCAATTTAGCCCAATATACGGGACATCCCAGCTAATACAGGACAGTTGGCAACCCTAAGTAAAAGTGTGGTTCCCTTCCGAGAGAGTCTCTCGATGTTGCCTACAGTGTAAGCTGATCTCTTTGGGGAAACACCTTTCTCCACAAATACTGAAGCCTTATTCGCTTAACGAATTGTATGCCGACAAAGCGGAAGAGTTAGCATTAGCTGTTACGCTTTTTTGGCTGAAGGTTGCAGGCTTGCCTTCCAGTGTCTTTGGCTACATTGACTGTTATATTTGTCGGTGCCGGCACTCCCTCAGTGTTTTACACTTCTATGAGAAGCACCGGCTGTGCCGCTGTCTTTCATACAGATGTGTAGTGTCGCTTACACTGCCCATCATGTAGGTCACTGACTGCTATATATGCCGGCACTCCCGCAGTGCTTTACCCTTCTATGAGAAGCTCTCTCTTCATAGAAATGTGTAATGTTGCTTATACTGACCGCTATATCGGCCGGCGTTACAGCTAATATAGCTATGTGCAACTGCATGTAAAGTGTCTAGCCTAGCTTCAAACTCTTGCATAGAGCCAGCTGCAAACAAAATAACTTGTGGCTGAAATGCCATCCATTCCCGGAACGAGGATGAGTATTATAATCGGATCAATAACCCGTTATTTTACTCTTCTCCCAGTTTCCCTGCCTATTGCAGGCACTATCACTGGTTGTCTTTGTGCAATGGTTGTTCCGCTGTACAGTAAGACTAGCTGGAAGACAGAATACAGGAGATACTGTCTGTAGCCATCAGAATTCTTTTCTCTCTCCCTTAAGACAGCGCTATTGCTTATGCTTGGTTCTAAGCGGGTGGATGATATTGTTATGTCCCAGTAAGTGCTGGACCCAGGGCCGTCCTTAGGGTGGTGCAACTGGTGCGCCCCATGGCGAACAGAATGCCCCCAAGCCCACTTGTTTGAACATTTTTGTTAATTATGATGTTTTGTTGAATAAACTACTTCCTTCGCTACTTGCCTGTCTGTGTTGGCTCTCGTTCATGTTGTAATTGGGAGCCAGTTGTAACAATATGAACGCTCTCTCTGTCAGCGAGTCATGTACGGTTTTCAGAACTAATGACTGTAAGCTGTACTTAAACCAAGAAAGGGTTACGTATCCAAGGTGCTCTCAACGCCATTCAGAGCCCAGGTGATATCTCTCTCAGCTTTTACAAGTGCGCAGTGGGGGAGAGCACTATAATAGGGGAGACTGGGGATGAAAGTAACACTTTTTGTTTGAGCATTAGTAACTCTGTGGATATTTGTGTTAGGTCACTCAAACTTTTATTATACTGGAGTCCTTTGATGAAATAAAAAAGCTCACATGACTTTGCCCCAACAGAGGATGTGAACTGGTTAAGGGGCTGGTTGTAACATTTTTGATGAACTCACGCAATGACATCGCAATGTCATTTAGCAACTTTATAGCAACAAGTCAACCTCCTTTTAGCAACTTTCCCTGACAATTAGTTGGCAACACTGACTGTGTTAATGTACCTGTTGCTGTGTTAGAAGCAGTAGAAATATCTGGCTACAAGAGAACGATATAAAACCACGAGGTGGCTATTTGAGGCTGAAAGACATTAAGTACATTTCTTAACTACTTTATCTAATAGTTGAGTGATCATTGCACAAGATACTAGATGTCATATTTGACCTTGAACACGGTCGAGAAAGGCTACCCTCCCTGCTGAGGGGAAAAAAAACCTGGCTAGAACCAAGTTGCGATGTCATATCTATTGCATCATATGTCAAGTTCAAAAGTTTGATTACCAGTCAGACTGTGTATCAGCATCCGGTGTTATAATTCATGTGCCCTAACAACTGGAGTATAGAGAATTATATAACTTATAAACTTAAGTTTAACTTACTTTTCAGTCTGTTACTTACCGAAATGTTCTTTGAAATATTCTTCTAACCATTAGGATAGGTTCTCCTCGTCAGTCATGCATCAACTCGTGATGTGCCATAAAGTGGACTCATGCTATTTTGACTGACTTTCCAACAGATTTTAGAAAGAGATGCATGCATAATAATCCACAGATCATAAAATAAAAACGTTAGTCTCATTATTTATAAACAATGGTATGAATAGACTGTGGATTTCTTTGTGTCTGTTCTGTTCCGGACTACGTGTCAGAGGAAGTTGTGGCTGGCTAATATAGGTCTCTAGGGCACCACCCTCCCAGAGCCACACACACGCGCACACACACACACACACACACACAAAATAAATAAATATGTGTATATATATATTTTTTTATTTTTTTTATATAATAATAATAATATTTAGTTATTATTATTATTATAAACATATATGGCTCACGTCCCCTCTGCCTGTCCACATGTCTCAAATTCAGCTGTGGGGCGACAGAAAAATTACCCACAGGAGCAGGTCTATGAAGAGAGCGAGTGTCAGTCATATCCTGCCAGAAAAGGAGAAGGTGCTGTCTTGCTTCTCACTATTAAGCATTCAATAATAGTTTATGTTTATGTTATGACCCAGAAAAAAGTACAAAAGTTAAAACTTTGTACAAACATAATGGCATGTACCAACCCTATTATACAAGACTCAAGCACTGACTGATTATCAATAACTGATGGAACAAAATAGACATTAACGTCCTATTCTGCTCCACAAAGTAAGATACATTTAAAGTGAAGTACAAATATGTCAAAACGCTCTCTCAGTTACACTGACTTGACATGGAATTCAGTCACTTTTTTTGGTTCACTCCTTCTCCATATAGTGCATTTTAAAACATTTGCTATGTAAGCAGTAGTAAATCTGTGAGCAATTTTGGACACAGCTATTGCCTATGATTGAGAAGACATGCAAATTATGGGTGTGTATGTTAGGTGTGTCATTTGTATTTTACATGTACAGAATGACACGTGGTAAAACTCTATGCAACATTTTTTTGTAACTCATTTCCGGTTCCTCTGCAAAGAGTGCATGTGATGTCAGAGTGTCAAAGACACCGGAGAGTGCATGTGAGCATGATATAGGCAGATAACTCCGTGAAAGGACAGATATGTAGTCTTAATCATCTGGCCCAGTTAGTTAAAAATTCTGTATTGTCTATGTGACAGCAAAAGTTAACTTGCAATCGTGTCTGCTGTTCATATTCATTGTAGAGTTTTTCTTTTGCTATTACAGAAGCTTCTTCATCAAATGTAGAGTTTGTTTCCGGATGTGCAATTTTTCCGCCTCAATCGCTCTCTCTAGAATGTCAAGCATCTCATTGGTGGTGTTGACCACCATTCCCAGTTACTATTTTGTCAATCTGTCCAAACAACTGAATGACCTGTTCAGGATTTTGTTCTTCATTATAGAACACATGGAATCTTCCACTGCAAGTTTTGATGAAACTTAGCTGTTTGGGTTGTCCCACACAAATGTGTAAATGTTTTTGTCCTCCAGATGATCTCCATGAGTGAACAGTGCCATGGTGTATATGGAGGATTCCTAACCAAAAATATTTTGAAAAAGTCTAACTGCTTCTGGAGCCGATAGTAAAATGCACTGCTTAATTCTCTTGCAGGGTACAGACTGGTTTAAAAGACCCCTGAAATCGTGTTCCGGAGGGTGGTCCCCCTCGGTTTAAATTGGAGTTCAGGGTGAGCGGTATTTCGGCTGCACATGCGCAGTAGGCCCGTGCGGTAATCAATAACTAATCCTTTTCTTCCATCAACTGTTGCATTATATGTTTCCAGGATGGTGAGATTAGATTAGATTCAACTTTACTGTCATTGTGTAGAGTACAAGTACAGAGCCAATTAAATTGAGTTAGAATCTAACCAGAAGTGCAAATAGCAATGTATATAAATAAATATATATATGTGTGTGTGTGTGTGTGTGTACATTATTGTACAGAGTGCAAGTAATGAGGTAGAGAAAACAGTGACCAGCTCAATGCAAATAACTGTAAATATAACATAAGGTGCAAATGAACAAGTATGACACAGAAAGTGCATTATACAGAGTGAGGTATATCAATAGTGTATTTTTCTGTATGGCCAGTGACCATAGCTGTGCAAGTGGCATTAGGAAGTAGAAATGTGCAAAGGAATGTATATCAGGAGGCATAATGTTGCCTGTTATACTTTTTCCTGCCCATTCCAGCCAAAAGACCACCATTCCCAGTGACCATTTTATCAAGCTGGTCGAGTCTAAATGATCTTTTCAGGATTTTGTTCTTTATTGCTGAACACATGGTAACATCCATTGCATGTTTTGATGAATCTGAGCAGTTTTGGGTTGTCCCGTACAAATGTGTGAATGTTTTTGCCCTCCAGTCGATCTCGAGTGAACAGTGTCATGATGTAATTGGAGGATTCCTCACCAAAAACTGTTTGGATTATTCTTACTGCTTCTGCCTCTTCATCTGTGAATCTGCCCAGCTGACTTAAATGCCTGATTACTTTGATGTTGTATGCATGGCAAGTTGTTGTCTCGTTTGCAAAGTTTTACTTGTGTAAATGCAACTTCTTATATTTAGACCTTGCATCTTACAATTACAACAAAAGGCTGGTGCCCCAGTACCTCACAAAACCAGTGGACAGCAGTCAAACATGGTGGCAACTCCTTTCCACACTTGTGGAGAACAGACAAGTTAGTTGGCCTCCCCATTTTCAGGACCTCCTGCACAGACTTCAGGACATTCACCTTCAAAGGCTCTTTGATCTGTGTGTTCCAGAAAAAGGACCTTCTCAGTGCTCCAGGAGTTCAGCAATCCACAGTACTTCATGTTCAACACTTGTTTGAACAGAAGCTAAGTTTTCCTTCCCACTGCAATGTGGCCCAGCACCCAGTGGAAGACGCTGCCACCATCGGACTCATCACTTCACCGGGCGGAGTGTTTAATCACTTTACCAAACATCTTGAGACATTAGCATTAAATAGTAAGAGGAAAGAGTCATCTGACATTCTTACACTCAGATTAAGTGACGTGACCAAAACTCGCAATATTAATTTGGTGCAATCTGTGAGAACCACTACAACAATGGTACCTGTGAGCCAATTATTACATCAGCTGGTGGCCAAATTTTTAATTTCTGGTGCCCCGTGAGGCCAAATTATTACACCATAATCCATCTTTGGACTCATAATCATACATTTCTTCCACTTCTATCCAGAATTCAAATCTGCAAATGGCCTCCAAATAGCAAAGGATGCCTATAATTTCAAAACATAAATCTCATTTATCAAACTATTGCTACACTAAACCTAAGATTACATAATACACTCTCTATGAATACTGCTTCCATTCAGTAGGTATTGTTAATTTCAAGTTCTCTTTTTACAAGATACAAAAGTAGAAGTTAAAACTCACTTTTGATGTGGAGCTCGTGAGAGTCTGGATCCCTCTTATGTGAAAAGTTTGGTTTTCCTTTTCTCTCTTTTAGGTTTCCCAGCCCTCATTTCAAACACGGAACAACCACACACTTGGCAAGCCTGTTTTCATCCATGTTATGATGCAGATTATAATCAAAATTCTTTTAGAAATATAGGAGTAAATTAAAACCAGAGAGTATGCTATAATTGCAGATCCAATGAATGGGGAAAATTTTGATTTCATAAACAAGGAAAAACAGTCTATCTCTCTATTTACTTGTTTCCTTCTCCAAACTTTAGGTTTTCTTCTTGTAATCTTATTTATTTGTTATTATGAGCATTCTCTCCATTCAGAAATATTCAAATATGCAATTATTTGTCAAATAATATTTTTTATATTTAGCTTATACAGTAAACCAAAACAAGTACATAAGATCACAAGGTATGTAGTGGTTAAAGGATCTCACTTTGTATACACACAAAACATCTCAAGAACAACTTATATAGAACACATAAATGAAAGCAATCCTTCATTTATAGGAGTTTGCAATTCAGAGACACATTTCTCAGTCATTTTACTTACAACCTTCATATACCCATACCTTCAAATGATTGAACTTTCAGATTTCCCATTCACCAGAATGTGCAGTGTAAATGTGCTTTGTTACTATTAATTAATAACTCTTTGTAAAGTAAATTTCAAAAATATCATCTATAAATCATGAGATTTTTCAGTACCCTCTTTCCCTAGCCACATGGTCAGTTTTCACGTAGGTCACAATAAGAATTTGCCTAATGCTTTAATCAAAGAACTGACCACTTGGATTAAGAATGGAAGGTCAATCTCAGCTTGGTATCTTGCCACCTGGTCATATTTCTCGTTTAACTTTTTTAATGCTTTTTCATAGGCTTCATCCTCAAGTTGAGCCCTCAGAGCTTCTATCTCCCTCCGTCTCTGCTCTGCTGTCTCCTGCAGGATACGTTGTTTCTCTTTCTCAATTGCTCTTTCTACCCTTTCAAGCATCTCACTGGTGTAGTGTTGCCCACCATTCCCAGTGACCATTTTATCAATCTGGTCGAACAACTGAATGACCTTTTCAGGATTTTGTTCTTTATTGTTGAACACGTGGTATCGTCCATTGCATGTTTTGATGAAACTGAGCAGATTTGGGTTGTCCCGCACAAATGTGTGAATGTTTTTGCCCTCCAGTCGATCTCCATGAGTGAAAAGTGCCATGGTGTACATGGAAGATTCCTCACCAAAAACAGCTTGAATGATTCTAACAGCTTCTGCCTCTTCATCTGTAAATCTGCCCAGCTGAATCACAACTAAGAAGACATGTGGACCAGGAGCAGAGAGAGGAATACAGCGTTTAATTCTGTTGATCACGTCATCTTTAGTTAGGCTGGTGTCAAACAGACCTGGAGAGTCAATGACGGACACTTTTCTGCCATTTATAATTGCATGAAATTTTTCACATTGTCCAGTCACAGAGGAGGAAGATATCTCTGATTTAAAAACCTTTTGTCCCAGGATTGTGTTGCCTGTTGCACTTTTTCCCACCCCTGTTTTTCCAACCAAAAGAATCCGGAGTGGATCGTCTGGATGATGCACTGAACATTAACATGAATGAGATAATTTTTTCAAACTCTTGGTAATATAATTACGTTTACAAACATCTACTTAAAAGAACAATGAAATATACCTATATTAAACCATTGTAACACTATTCATCCATCTTTGTGTTGTAGAATTTATATATAAAAAGATAATAAATAAATAACTTACCTATATCATCCAAATCCTGTTTTTGTTGCTTGAAGATCTAGAAATGAATTATATAATATTACAAATGTTATCACATTTGGACACTTATACTGTTAAAAAGATCATCAGCTTGTGACAAAATACACACTTAAGCATACCTGAATCCCTACTGCAATAGCAGTGACAATTATACAATGTATCAGTAGTTCTGAGGAGAAAAATGCAGCCCAAGTCTTTGAGGTCGTTGTTGATGGTCCAGGAGAAATGCCCCGCGCAGCTATAAAGAAAGTCATTTATCTTTTGATTAAACCACAGATGCAGTGAAGAGGAAACTGGAAATTATTGAGGAGACATACCACTGTGAAATCTCCTTTTATGAGGCAAAATTTTATCAAGCAAAGTTTTATCAAACAAAAACAAAACTTACAAATTTCCACTACCTCAGTAGAATCTACAGAAAAGTTATCACTTGAATATTTCAGTTCTTCTATTTAATAAATATTCCATATAGCCTTGGGCCCATGAACAAGGCCATTTCATTGACCATGAACATTGTATTACACCAACTCTGTTTGCAACTGGTACTGCTTCCAATCAAGCTTTATCTGTCAATAAACGATTGCTGTCTCTTTAAAATCACTCAAAAGACTGTAGTTTGTTTTTCATTAAATAGCTACTTTAATCAGATTTCTTCTTTTCAATGTAAATAGTTCATATAAACCATTCTCTCTAATGGATGCAAAAAAAAAAGTTACACCTCACCTCTATATGAAGAGCACATCATGCACGTCTAGCTGTAAACTGGGTTTCGTTTTTGTTTCCTATCAAAAGTTTCGTTTACTCCTTATAAAACTTGCTGATCTCGCTTTACCGGAAGGGTTGTCTGGTGTAGACTACCATCTACAGGAGACAAGACGCCACTGCATGATGATAATACAGTTGATTTATCAGTAAAGCAGTTGTTGCCTGATTAGGAATGTATTCAATCCTAGCTGACAGTTACAGTAATAAAGGTGTACTGAGTATTTTTCCTAACAAAATGTTTCACACAAATATAAATTAATATATATATACAGTGTTGGGGGTAACGCGAGTTGCGTAATCAGATTACTTTTTTCAAGTAACTAGTAAAGTAACGCATTACTTTTTAATTTAGAAGAGAATATCTGAGTTACTTTTTCAAATACGTTTTTTTCTAATTTATTGATTGACAGCTGTCCTGTCCCCATGTTGAGAGAAATCAGATGTTACTGTAGTTCTGAAATAAATATGAATATGCATTAATTCATCTCACTCACAAAAAAACATTCAGTATTCAGTATTCCTCAAAATGAATAAAAATAATGCAACTCAGAATATGATGCAAACCTGCAATAATTAAATGTTAAACAAACAAAAATGACAAAAGCACATAACAAAATTACAAAAACTTAAAACTAAAATTAAAATGAAAACTGAAAATATATAAATAAAGATATACACACACACACACACATTCGAAAAAGCAGGGAAAATTAATGATAAAACTAAAATAAATGATGATCAAAAATAAATAAGATAGGCATGGTAAAAGTTCCGAGTTTTATTGTTATTTTCATGTAATAAAAAGCAGAATTCGGTTAGTATTAATAAAAATAAAACACTTTTCGACACTTTTTTTCTGAACATTCTAGGTATTATTTAACTACTATCTTTCTACAATAAAGGGGAAAAACGTGTATGTTCAACTAAAATGACAGCAACGCCTAAAATGCTGTGAGTCTCCTACTACGCCATATTCTTCAATTTAAAGTACATCTGGAACGACGCTGGTTATTTGTATTTCGCATAAGAGCTTTTGTAGGTCAGTGAAAACTGGCACACGTACAGCCGTAGCGCTGTGTGTCGCTGCCGAGCTCGTCTTCGGCTTTATCTCGACTTAAAGGAGACGCAACAAAGAGCGACAGTAGTGGGCCTCGCTATCAGCGTGGCTCACTATAGCTTTAAGAACTTAAAATAGGGCCTGGGTCTTTAAAATGAATTTTGGAGTTATTATAGAGATGATAGACTAAGTTTTCTATTTGTACGACTTACATATCCGCACTAAATTTGCCAAAAGAAGTAAGAGCGTCCATTGAAATATGTTTGACAATCGGATCAGGGCCGTAAGCAACCCAACATTTTTCATATTTTATGCCTCCTGTTTATTTCAAGCTATGTTTCATTTCGTTGAGAATTCTTGAGGCGTCCTGAAGTAAGAGAAAACAACTTTAGCAGTGATGGAGCCGCAGCTCTCGAATAACAAAGAGGAGGTGGAGAATGAGACGGCCATGGAGAAATCCGCGGGGCAGAGTACCGCATCCACCCCGTGCAGGGCATCCAGAGGACGCGGGGACGGGTGCTTGAAGACCGAAGTGACTTGCCCACCCGAAACAAACGGAGCTGCGACGAGCGTGGCAGGTTCCGGGCGGGTTTTACGTGACAGGTCAACGAGAACGATTCCTGTGTGGAGGCAGAGCGATATCGGGGAGGACCGGGATGAAGCCACACGCGATGCTGCGGCGAATCGCCGGAGGAAAGCGAAATGCCCACGGCGCAGGAAGAGCGCAGCAGCCGCCGCAGGTTCATCGGATGCGGGCAAAGAGTGCGGCGGCGACTGCGACCTGCCGGATGAGTACGTGCAACTTTTGAGTCTGTAATATACATGACATGTTTTCGGGCACAATAACAAGGCCTCGCGTGTGCAGGTCCTAATAATAACGCATGGCATTTCTGTGCCACTTTCACACATTTAGGCGTAATGCCGACAGACTGCAGTGTTTACATTTGCATTAGTGAAAGTAGCTGTGTTTCTAAGCGAGTAGTTGGTGCAAAATAAATCACTCTATAATATAGTTGGGCAAAATACCCCCCTCCCCCCCAATCTTTGACACTGGAATCTGAAAGATGAGACATAATAAATAAACCAGCCTGTTTCTCCGTCTTATGACAGGTTTGAAGAAAACAAGGATGCGCTGGTTAATCGAGGTACTTTAAATGACATTTATTTTGTTCATGAGCATCTAAAAGAAGGCTGTGTATGGTCAGCCGTTTTATTAATATTCTTGTTATTTTTGTCATTTAAAAAACTGAATATTCCAAAAAAGTGACTGTACTATTAGATACTAGTACGTGTTCTGGTTACATTTGAATGGTAAATAATAAATCAATTGAATTGTTAGTTAACAAATAGGCCTAACGTTTTTTTTTTTTGCCATTCAATTCTTTGAAGCTCTGTGACTCAGGTATCAAGTATTCAGTTTAGACTAGTTTTTGTTACAGTTTTGCTATTTCTTTGTAACTAGTGATTTTCCCCCAATAGATACCATCTATTTTAGTTTTAAAAGTAGTCATTTATTCGATATACTAGTACCTGTATTATGACACTAGTGTGTATCCTAGTTGTTACTGATAACATTTTCTATCTCACTGGTTACAATAACTTTATTTGTCATAAACAATGACTAGTCAGAATAGCTGCTATATAGTTCAAATTAAACATGTTACTACTAGTTATAATTGGGACAATTAGTGCAGTACTAGTGTCTAATAAAAAGAAATAGTGAGTAGGTACTAGTGTCTATGCAGTTAGTTAGTACTTGAAAAACTGGAATCAATACCAGCAACCATTGGAATACAAACTAGTAGATAGTGAATAGTTATCTGAATATCTGGTAACTACAATAAGGTTCCATTAGTTAACATGAACTAACAATGGAAAATACTTCTAAAGCATTTATCAATCTCAGTTAATATAAATTGCAGCATTTACTAATACTGTACATTGTTATAATCAAAAATTGTATTTGTAAATGTAACCTGAGCTAATATGAATTAACAATGAACAGTTGTATTTTTATTAAATAATGTTAACAAAGATTAATACATACTGTAATAAATGTATTGCTCATTTCATGTGTTGTGTGGGACCTTATTGTAAAATATTGAATATTTAAGTCACATATTTTCATAGAATTCATTGGCAAAAATTGCAATATGTAACTAGTAAGAGCTAGTTATTTTTGAGATATTGACTATTAGCAAAGAAATACATACTAGTAAAGTCACAAATTTAATAGATTTACTCACTATTGGAATAAGTACTAGTATCTAACATACTAGTAATTAAAATACAAAAACTTAAAAATAGATCATAGTGAGTTGTAAGGAATAAATGTTAAAACAGTTTGCCTTAGGATGTGATCTGATTCTGCTTCATGTGACTGTGTTCTCTTCCAGCGGCCCGCGGCAGACGGGTGCAGGTGCGCTCAGGGGCCCGCACCTGCCGGGGCTCGCCTAGGACTGTGTTTAAAATTGAGCCAGAAATGGACATTGACTATGGTATGCTGCTGAGCTTTTAAATGTAGTAGACTGAACAGGTCCACTACAAAAGCTTGATCAAATACACGCTACAAAACGTACATATAAATAAGTATAATGGTTGCACATTTTGCTTGCAGTGGAGGCCAATAAAGCGGTCGAAAAGACAGGAACAAGGTGATTGCACATGTACCATGAGAACACATGGACACTTTCTCATGAAAGACCCCATGAAATCAAAGCTGGATTTTTGTGGCTTTGTATGCATTTAAAATGCATGGCGTTTCTATACCATGAAAAAAATGGACCAAAACTATCTTGCATTACCAAATGTATTTAAATTTCTGTCCTCCATCTAGCAAAAGCCAGTAGTGCATCATCATTTACGCTGTGACGTAAACTTAAGGCTATTGGCTGTTTGTTAAAAAAAGAAATAAGAACAGTTTCAACACCGGAAAGAAAACAGTGTTCGTCAAGCCATTTCGTGGGGTCTTCGAAGACACTGATGGCAGCTAGTGTTTTGGAGTTGGTCTAACAAGCCCTATGTTTGTTACTGCCATATTTTAGTGTGGAGAAAAAGGAAGAGGAGAGCATGGATGATGAGGTCGTTGTAGAAGAGGAAGAGGGTCAATTTCTGGATGATCCAAAAGATGAAAACTACCTGCCCCATTCACATAGGTAATGTTGTATCTTGTGTATATATACTGATTGTAGTCATTTGGAATTTACACTAATATGGCTTTAAAGGCTCTTGAACATGGTTATAACCTCCTGGAAACAGTTATCGTTTTATTTTATAAATGGCAGACATCTGATGTTGTGTTATAAGATGATTACAGTAATCAGTCAATGATAAAATGAAAGTTAGGAATTATTCTAACTTGTCAGGATTTCCAGTGTCACGGAAAACCTGTAAATATCAGGGAGTTCTGAAACTCTGATTTCCAGGCCAAGAAAAGTAATTGAAATATCAAAAAAAGGTCACAATTTAGACAATTTCTATCGAAATATAGTTTTCAGTTTTTAGTCATCGAAAACACATTTACGTTTGTGAGAAAATTGTCAGTTGCTCATGTATGCTTTTTGTTAAGCTTTGAAGAAAACTTCTGTAATTATTGAATGAAACTTCTGAAATATACAGTATATGCTGTAAGTGTCAAGCTTGTACATGTAGCATGTACAATGATACTGTGTGTCTTGATGATTAATCGAACCCTGCACAATTATTGCGTTGGTGGTGTTCTACATGTATATTTTCTTTAGAAAAAAATTAAATAAAGGGATTTGAAAAAGGTGTGGAAAGATTGAGAAACACTGTTTTACAGGGTGTGCCAGATATGATTTCACTCATCCATTAGATTATGCAGTGTGCTGATTATGGCTTGTTGTTAATGTTTCTTTTGTTCAACAGTGAGGAAGAGGACATCATCAGCAGTGATGAAGATGTCCCTTTTAGAGATGACCTGAATGACCAGAGCTATGATCCTAAGTATGAGAAGTGTGTTTTTGTGTGTTCTGAAGTTCTCGACTCCTACACCATCTACATTTCGGTTGTATTTCTGTGCAGGGATTTTCCGAAGTCGAGGCGCAGACCCCCAACCAGACTGAAGGAGAAGAAAGACAAGGCTGCAGTGCCAGAGACTGCAACAGAGCAAGAGACAGAGATCAAAACTGAGGGAGGGGAGAGCACAGATGTGCAGACTGCTGCTGAAGTTGAGGAAGGTGCCGAGCCACCCAGGAAGTGAGTCCGTGATGTTGTTTTATATGTTTGTGATGGAAACACAACAAAATGTTACTCATTAGGTTTACAGTCTCACTCACATGTTCTCACTTAAACACTCACTTAGTGACTGATAAACAAATATTAACCACCAGACTTTCTTGTTTTTTTTTACTTAGAAGAGGGCGAAGAAAGAAAGATGATAAAAGTCCTCGTCTTCCTAAGAGAAGGTAACAAAGCATCTCACGCTGAAAATAGTCCTAAAATATGAGTTGAGCTTTGTCAATTTCTGTAATAATTGAAAGCATGCCACAATTTCCTTTGCAACTTGAAGATTCCTTTAAAAATGCAAAAATACGAACTAATTCCCTACATTAACTGGAGATCATTTGATTTTGTACTCAGGAAAAAGCCGCCTGTGCAGTATGTGCGTTGTGAAATGGAAGGATGTGGTACAGTGCTGGCCCATCCGCGCTACTTACAGGTACAAACGCAAACTAGTGTTTCCATCACTAACTGACACTTGACACCAAAATTAGACTTGAAACCTTTCTGTTGTGTTTTTCTCCTGCAGCATCACATCAAATACCAACACCTGATGAAGAAGAAGTACGTCTGCCCTCATCCCTCATGCGGACGACTCTTCCGGCTGCAGAAACAACTACTGCGGCATGCCAAGCACCACACCGGTAAGATAAACAGATCCAGTTTAAAGATTGAAATAGTTATCATGACGTGTCGTTGGTTGGGTGGCTTTTTTAAAGTACAGTGTGCGTTGCAGATCAGAGAGACTATATCTGTGAGTTCTGTGCTCGTGCCTTCAAGAGCTCTCACAACCTGGCTGTGCATCGAATGATACACACCGGAGAGAAACCACTGCAGTAAGTCGAATCTATGCTGCTTACAAACTACTGCACTCTATTACTTTTCCAATTGAGAGGACGAAGTACAGCCACATGATCATTTTCGTTAAAAACAAAAACAAAAAACAGACAGAAAATCTGATTTTGTATCTCCTGAAGGGTTTAATTTTGTAATAATAACCAGCTGACTGTTCATTATTCTGCTTATTACATGATTTCTTTAAATAAAAAGGATGTTAAACATTGATTTGGGTTAAGATGTACAATTTAATAGCTTGATGGTTTATCTTTTAAAAATAAGTTAAAAAATACATAAATTATAGTGTTGTCATTTTAAAATATAAATTCTTTATTTTTCCTAAATATTATAATTCTAAATGTATCGATCTTAATAATTACTATTGATTTTGTACATAAACATTTATAAATTATATATAATTGTTAACAAGGACTCAAGTGAAAACTGCCTTATATTCAGATGGGCATAATTATTAAGCAGGTTTTCTTTTACAGGTAAAATAGATTTAACATACTGAAAAGTAAAAAGTTATTAAATGCACATAATAAGGATGCAGTACTATAGAAATTGTTAAATTAGGGTGTGACCATTGGACAAGAAATAAAAATAGAGTTTTTCCTATCCGATCTTTTTTTTCTCCTCGTCTCAAGAAATATCTGCGTCCACAACGAAACCGACACAAAACGATGTAGTATACATGCCATACCAGTATGTGGCGCTGTAATTCTGCCACAGAGATACACTAAAACGTTGAAGACTTGGACTATGCGCATAAACCTTGCGCGCGGTATACAAACGAACATGGAACAATACATTTATCGCCTATACGATACAAAATTTTGCGTATACAGCTAAACGCGTCTCCGTGTGGACGGGGCCTTATTAGTCTCCAGAGCCACCATTTTCCAGAACTGCAAACTACCTTGAGTCTCCAGAAGTACAAGGTGTCAGGATATCAGCGACTTTAAGGCAAGGAGTCCTAAAACATGACCCCCCCCACTTAATATGAAGTATTACAAGCTGAAGTGTCATGAAATAGATGAAGACTGATTTTTAATCAGATTTTTTTAAGTTTTATGCACACCTGATTATACCGTTTTCACTTCCAGCCCTCATTAACAATTATATATCACTTATAAATGATTACATACAAAATTCATAGTAGTTATTATGATTGATGTGGTTTGGAATTGGTCAAATGTGGAGCAAACATGGAGGAGCAAAACATGACGGACATTTCAGACGGCCAAATACAGCGTGTTCTAATGTAGTGAAGGAAGGATGTTGAAGGTGTAACATGGAAGATAGTGAGATGACTGTTATTTGTCGCGCTCCTACAATGCCCTGAAGTTAAATATATAGAGTCATAAATATATTGTATGTAATCGCATTAACTTTTGGTAGCTTTGTAGAAATGTCTGTACCAGGGAGAGTGTGTTTGAGTTATTGTCATTGTTCATTTTGTATATAAACAGTTATAGTCCTCTCCGACAACCACATCTGTTTTGTGTGTGTGTGAGTGTGTTGTTTTGTGGCTGTAGAGGCTTCCACAGAACTTAATTCACTTTAGTCTATGTGAGTAAAGCCATTGTGTGTAAGCAAACTTGTGCCATCATATGGCTTGAATTGGTACTGTAGAAATTAGGGATGCACCCATATTACAGATAAGCCGATAATTATTTTCATGTTATGGCCAATATTAAAATTCCATCCTATTTTGTCTAAATAAGTTTAAAATAAAACACTAAAATCAAATAAATAGTTTTAAATGATATAAGTGAATTTAGGCATCCTACGAAAAAAATATAAATTTTGAAATTTGTTAAATAATAGTTGTTATTAATTATTGTTATTAAATTATTAGTGTTTTTAAAAATGAACTTTAACTGAGCATTTAATGATGGCAAAGATAATATAAATGCAAAAAAAGCAGAAACTTAAATATATAATAATTGCAGAGATGTACTACTGTTCAAACGTTTGGTGTACTATTGGTTTTGATAGTTTTTTTTTGTCTAAATTGCAGTAAACACTAATATTGTGAAATATTGGTACAATTACAAATAATTACTTTCTATTTTAATGCATTTTAAAATTTTCAGCAGCCATTACTCTTCTGTGTAAAATAATCCTCTAGAAATAATTCTAATATGGTGATTTGTTTCTCACGAAACATTTATTATTATTTAATTTTGAAAACACATGTGCTGTGTAAACCATGATACATTTTTTTCACGATTCTTTGATGAATATAAAGTTTAAAATAACAGCCTTAACTTGAAATAAAAAAAAATGTTACATTATTTATAAATGTCTTTTCTGTCACTGTTTGCTGAATAAATGTACCAATTTCTTTCAAACAAATCTGCCTCCGAACTTTTGAACATTAGTGTATATCCCATTTAAACTTATAGGCTAACAATTTTATGAAAAAGAAAAACTATAATATCACCAGTAACAGATACAACACCAATATATTGTGCATCCTTAGGTGAAATGAACCCTACTAGTGAAAAGGGGACACTAAAGATTGAAAATATATTGACCATATACATTTTTAGAGTCATCAAGTACACCATTTTTTTATACATACATTTATTATTTCAAAACCTTAGACTAATGTAAGATTAAAAAAGGGTGGGTTTAGGAAGCCAGATAAAACCCAAATAAAATAAATAATGACATCTTTTCCTTACATTTGTTTGAAGAATTTTCACAAGTCTCTTTCTGCTAGTATTGACCACATCGCCTTTGTCTATAAAATATTTACCTCTGGAGAAAGTCTGAAACACATTTTACAGACCGATTATCATAATCTCATCAGTAGCGTATTAATTCAATAAATGTAACACATAGCATCCTGGGTGTTTTGCCCAAATTATGTCATAAAGACACTTAAGTTTTGAATTTCTGAATGTTATAACGTCTTAGGGGTGTGAGAGTCTGGCATACTGCTTGAGTGCACGTTTTGGTGGAATGAGAGAATCATTCACGCCTACTCTTCTCTTCTTTTGCTGTTCATTGTCATCTCCGTCTGTCTCTGTGTCTTCCTCACAAGAAGCCAGTGGAACATGATTGTGTGAAACTGCAACATTGTCTTTTGGTCCACTGTCAGAGGTGACCACACGGTTACTCTGCAGATCGCTGTCATGTGCGAACTTGCAGCAGCTTCCAAAGCGGCAGCGGCAGCGGCCATCCTTCCTGTAGGCCACACAAATGCGCTTACCGTCGATCTGGGTGGGGCGAGCTTGTAAAGTAAGAGGTACATGTTTCTGTAGGACATTCAGTCTCTCCTTGGCCAGTTCTTTGAAGGGGTTAGCAAACACACTGCTGCCTGCAAGCGCTCCACCCGAGCTGGATCCTCCCAGAGGTGGAGGTGGGAGCTTATGAGTGTGAGGACGGACAGACGGGGTTGGCAAGGGCACAGAAAAGGAGCGATCAGCAGTGGGCGGCTCCTCTTGATCCTCATTCTCTGGACCAGATTCAGACTCGCTGGAAAGCAATTCCGACTCCAACAGGAAATGACGGCTTTTCGTCTTCTCTACACTACATTCTGTCTTTTTGAAGGACCTAAGCAGAATAATTAAAGATGTTTATCTATAAAGTGATACATGATGCTTCTCAGCTCATTAAAGGAATAACTGACCTTTTTTATTATGTTGTCATTTATTAATGAAAATATAAATGGTGACCACTGCTGTCAAAGTTCTCAGTTTATTCTTACATAGTACAAAAAAACCCCCACTCTCATTACACTTTATCATACTTTTAAAATGAGTGCTTTTTGTTGAAAAAATACTTTAAATATATACTTAAGTGTGAACTGAATGTAATGCTTTCAGGTGCTTAATTCCATGTTAACTGCATTGAAATGAAAATGTATTATAGTTTACATTTATATTAAATGCAATTAGTTGAACTTGAGGGTGCTTTTCAACCAACTTTAGTAGGACTTAAGTACATCTTTATATGTAATTTCATACTTATTGTCTTGGAAATGTGGTTAAAGTGTACTGACAAATGTACTGGAAAGCATTTATGGTAAGCTAAAATACACTTTAATGTTATTTCCATTGAAATTTGTATGTTAGGTATTTTTAAATATATTTGTATTTACACATTTGTAATTATTTAGTTAATTTAAAATGTATTCACTTTAAATTTCATATCAAATACACACTATAGTTAAAAATAGGGATCAAGCATTTACATTTGCTTTAGTATGTTAGTCAACACATCAAAATAAAAATCTTTAAAAAGAATCTTTAAAGCACAACAAAAGACCATTTAAATATAATGATTTAAAATTAGGGATGTTGCACCCCGAGCCGGTTGAAAATTGATAAAAATGTGTGACGATTCAAGTCAGTTGAGATGTTATACGAATCGTGATAAAGTTTGAGGTGGGGGTTTATATGAATGTATCTCTGAGGGGAGATGACTGTCTTCAGAAAAGTTTAGTTGATATTTTCTCTTCATCTTGTCTCTGTATATAGAATATTAAAGCAGTGTTCATAAGCGCTGCGCTGCTTTGTTTACAGCAAGGAAACGCTGTATCGCTGCTGTTCCATAAGCGCCACCTGCTGTCAGAGAGTGAATTTGCGCTCTCCTTCAGCTCGTCTGCCTTTTTTTTTCAAATTATGTTTTATGCAGTACATTTTCACAAAGCTGAAGTCAGACCATTCTGGTTTTGCTTTAGGTTTCAAAATTATACAATATAATTTGTATAAATTATTTGACCTTTATTGGACCCTCTAACTCTAACACTTTCTATTCTATTATAATTATACTTTATCTATATTTATCTTTTAAATTTTTTTGTTCTTTATTTAAAAAAAAAACCCACTAGCTTTCTATTTTTTCTATTCTATCTACTTGTTTTTCTTTGTTTGTGTGTGTGTGTATATGTGTGTGTGCGCATAATATATATGTATATATATATACACCTTGCTACGTGTACTGCGTTAGGCTAACCGAGACTTGTCATTTGCACTTATATATTGTTGCTCTTTTGTTAGTTTTGACTGCTTTTATTGTCCTCATTTGTAAGTCGCTTTGGATAAAAGCATCTGCTAAATGCTGCATGTAATATGCAGAATCATTGTTTGGACTGTGATTAAAATGCAGTTGTTGCCTCTAATCTTAATAATAATTTAATTTTAGTTTGTTTATATGAAGAGATTTCTTTTATTTGTATCATTTATTTATTTGGGATTTGTTTTAAATTTTAAATTACACAAAGAACATTTAGCATTTTGGCTGAGAAATAATAAAAGGGCACCTTTTCATCATGAAATCAGTATCGTGAATTGCATTGTGAGTTGAGTGGATCGTTACATCTCTATTTAAAATGTATGTTAAAGTAAAACTTTCAACTTTTTTGACATTGTTACAATTACACTAACGTTATATGACTTCGATTTCAGTCTTTTCCTCACAAAAAGCTACCATTTGGCTTCAGAAGACTTGGAATACAGTCCACAAGTCGTATGGACTACTTTTACGGTGCTTTTTGTCCTTTTTTGGAGCTTGACAGCCCCAGTCCCCATTCACTCTTATTCAAATATCAAGATAAATACCTCAGTTCCACTGAATTAATGTTGGTTTGTGATTACATGATAGTGAGTAAATGATTGCAGAATTTTTATTTTTGAATGAGCTATCACTTTAAGATTCAAGATTACGACTACTCTTCACACTTGGCTTTCTCAAATTAAAAACTCCTATACTGATTGAAAACGGATATTATAAATAATTTATTTGTTTATTTAATTATGAATTACTTACTCCTTCGGATTGTCTTCTACTTTCTCTTCATCCTCTGACTCGGATGAAACCCCGTATCCCACAAGCAAATTCATATCGACTTTAATACAAGTTAATGAGAACTGTGACCCAAATCGTGTATGATTAAACTGATAAACTGTACGACTGGATATCGAAGGTCCATTGTCATTGAATCGTTTGTTTATCCGGAAGTCAGTTTTTCTTCTTGGTCCCCAAACAGATCGTCGTGGAAATAAAAAGCAAATTAATGTGCCACCGCGAGGCGATTGTGACAATGTTATCAATGAGTATTAAATATCGTTTTTGTTCATTAAAATAAAGCAATAATAAAAATACAATTTAAATATTAAATCAAATACTTAATCATAAAATACAAAAATAATAGTGAAAATTAGGAATGTTACTTTGGCAGCTAACTGAAATAAAATCATTTTTAAATATATATATATATATATTTTTTTTTTTTTTACCACATTTTAAGTTGAAGTTCTAAAATTACTAAAACTAAATCTGAAATTAAAAACCAAAAATAAAAAAAAGATCAAATTGACAAATGTGCACAACAAAATTACTAAATTTAATATAAAATAAATTGTAATTAAATTTGAATTATAATTAATATAAAAATAAAATCTAATTCAAAATATTACAATACATAATATATAAATAATACAAAACAACACTGAAGTATAAGTCTTTTAAAACAAGCCTAACACACCGAGAGACATATGCATCATTTACAGTGGGCACTGGTGGGATATGTCCCCACCACTATTTTGTCCCCACCTCTTTATGGAATAGCTTTGTTAACAATAAGTGTTTCAATGAATGGCGATCCAGCACTGGAATTTATTTTTAATGTTTAAGATGAGTGTTCGTTGCATTCGTTATCAGTGACAGAAGGAATAGTGTATATCTTCTCTCATGCAAGATCTGCAAACAGAGTCACGTTCTGATCTATCACTTTTCCACATGCAGCTGCGACAACTCTCTATCCTTTCTAGTGAAACCACAAAATGCAAAGAAATGTTTCACATGATTTGACATACATCCACTCACACCTGAAATTTTGGTGATGTATATAAATATTAAAATAAAAAGAGACATTTAAATTAAATATGTCACATATTTGATCATTTGCTTTAAGATCATGGTAGGGCAGTACAGAATGTCCATCAACAATTGTTTTATGCTATAGTGTGCCATATGGCCTATTCAAGAGACAATAGAAAATAGGCCCACAGATTATGAATAGAGCAAATAGACTATTACTGATTTCTAGACCAATACATATGCATCAAGATAATATGACATCATTATTTGTACATAACCTAATTACAGGAATAATAATGTGAGCCTTACAATTTGTATAAAAGGAGGATTATAGCACTATAGTACTTTAAAAGTAAATTGATTTCCACAATAAAATTCATTAGTGTTACACTCTGATAGTGAAATACGTTTTAACAGCCTTTTAGACACTTCACGCAATTTAGGGAAAGGCAGTGTATAAGCATTGCCACTTCTGACAAATATGGGCCTATTATATCACAGTTAGACACATAGCTCCAATAAATGTCTGAGTAACAGGTTACAACACTCTCCGGTCTCCCCTATTGTAAAAAGGGGAGGTGTAGGCACTGATAAGCTTAGAAAAATAGAAAAGCGGAATACCACCCTGTTATACCACCCTTCCTTGTTATTTCACGTAGACATCAATTCCTTATGTGATTAGGTGGGTACTAATAAATGGACTGCCCGACCACAGAATTTGGCAGAAAGCACAGCAGATTTCTGCAAATGGCCATTCACAAACTGAACTCACAAATTTTGGCTAATTTAAAAATGTTTTCTGTTACCAATTAGTGTAGCATTTCTGTATTCAAATCTAAAGTCATTATAAGGAATATCTTGACATGCTTTAAATAATTTAAACAACTTACAACAACATAAAGTTTTTTTTAAATGTTATACGTTCTTATGGTAATAGTTGATCATTTTTTATGGCATTATATGTAGCAACCATAGGCTACATGTCAACAGTAT
Source organism: Sinocyclocheilus grahami (assembly GCF_001515645.1). Lineage (NCBI taxonomy): Eukaryota > Metazoa > Chordata > Actinopteri > Cypriniformes > Cyprinidae > Sinocyclocheilus > Sinocyclocheilus grahami. Next base: position 124,557 of record NW_015505872.1, read on the forward strand.
ATACAGGTGCATCTCAATAAATTAGAATGTCGTGGAAAAGTTCATTTATTTCAGTAATTCAACTCAAATCGTGAACCTCGTGTATTAAATAAATTCAGTGCACACAGACTGAAGTAGTTTAAGTCTTTGGTTCTTTTAATTGTGATGATTTTGGCTCACATTTAACAAAAACCCACCAATTCACTATCTCAACAAATTAGAATACTTCATAAGACCAATAAAAAAA
>NW_015505872.1:125145-125848 GCF_001515645.1 Sinocyclocheilus grahami
TGTGCATTGAATTTATTTAATACACGAGTTTCACAATTTGAGTTGAATTACTGAAATAAATGAACTTTTCTAATTTATTAGAATGCACCTGTAGGTTACATTATTTGTGCAAATGTATTAAAACAACAAATATACAAAAAAAATTGTATGCTTACATACGCTTTTGCAATACATTTTTAAATGTCTATCTTTTATATTTATAAAATATCAACATGATGGGTTTGGGGATGGATATAAGTGTACATGGCATATATATCCACATATGTACACATACGTGTATGGGCTAGATAGGCTAATCCTATATCCTCCTGAGACCCAGCTATGGAGTTTTTGCCTCTGTAGTCGACATTATATTTGAGTGAATTTCTCTGAGACCTCACACGTCACAGTTTTAAGTCTGGAGTCCTGTACAGAGCACATTCAGGGCTTTCCAGAGATACTAAATGATTGGATGTTTCCCCGAGAACACTCCCTCTCCTTGGTTTTTAAAAATGGCTGACACTAATTTAGTGATAAAAATGTACATCCTTATGGAAATATGATAATATTTTGTAATTATAATTTAAATCTGACTAATTTTCTAATTGTTTGTCATAAATCAACATCTCAGGAAAATGTTATGGGGTTTCAAATCAAAATATGAGCTTCTGTTATGAAACAGGACATAATTTAATACATGTCCACTGTAGAGGACACCAGGACT
>NW_015505872.1:126912-134129 GCF_001515645.1 Sinocyclocheilus grahami
AAAGCATGTTTATTATACATTTTGGGAGACAAAAGAATTGAATAGGAAAACAAATTCCATATCAATATTCTTATGAAATATTAGATATTATTATGAAAATCTGGCCAATGACTACTCCCATTATTACACTTCTTTTTTCAACATGCTGTCCCAACAGCACTTTAATATGCAAATTAGATACAGTGTATAGATAACATTGTGCTTAATGGGAAAACCAGTTTATGGAATTTTACACACATATTGCATAAAGCAAAATGGTATATCAAATCATTGTGTTATATATTTTATAACATAGTTGAGAGCCATCCTTAAACAAAGTTAGTTATAAAAAAATCCTGAAACCTAAAAATTGATTGGTGATTTAAAAAAAATTCCCATTGTTTTTGCCTTTTCATGTCTACTCTTGCCATTTTATTTTTTAGAAAAACTGAGTCCTGGTGTCCTCTACAGAGGACATAGCATAACTTATGAATAAAACATAATTTTTCAAAAATGTTATTTTACCATTTTTTTCTTATGCTCTAAACAATGTAATGACATGAAAAAATACTAAATTCACAAAGCTTTTTATTTCTGGTTCTCAGGAGGACATGTTAATATATGAAACTGTTGATTCTACGGAACTAATAAAACAAAACGTGCAAGTAAATAATGTAAACCACAGACCTTATTTTACTCATAAACTAAAAACCACCATTCTGAAAACCCATAGGAAATTCCAGAGGCGCGAAAATCTTCATTTCCTTCCGGGCGGGTGCTTTTTCCCTTTTATTTGTTTATATTTTCCAGTTTGCATTGATATAAAGCAGTGGATCTATGAGGTTAACTCTAAACCAATGACATTCCGTCTTGACATTCCCAGCCCCTCAAACGCACCACGTTCCCATAAGGAGGCGGAGTAAAGGCTAATTCATGATCTTAAAACGGGAGAACAGCGTTTTGGAAGTCGTGCGAGATATTTTGGCGAAAGTGAAATAACCGCTAGTGACAAACAGCGTCTGAGGATCATCAGCATTTAACATCTATACAGCCTAAGGTAGTACAAGCCTATAGGGGGTCCTATAAAAGCAAGAATATATGCTAATTTATTCCTGCTGTTTATTCCAACGTTATTTTTGAAACAGTAGGTGTTTTTGAGTATAAATGGCTGGCAGAGGTACAAACGGTCGTCATGGGTCGCGGGGCCACGCAGGGAGAGCCGCAGCTCTTGCCCGGCTGCTTCATAAGGAATGCAGCCAACTCCTGGAGTTATACGTAAGTCTCAAAATAGAGCTTATTTATACAGAACTAATCTAATTATTATATTTAACTGTTGTGCCTGTCGTAATTATGGCTTGGTGTGGGACGCAAACGTAAGTCATCGGCATCGTGACATTTAGTTGAAGGAATGTCTGGGGGGCAGCAAATGAACCGTGTTAGAAGTGACAGCGTTGTCTGGGTGGCTCCAGACGCGCAGCGGATGAAAAGTCCTTCTGGGTTATAAAGCGTGATTGTTCCAGTAATAAATGCATTTTTGGTTACCTGCCAAATTGTTCAGGTCCACCACCTTTTCTGTTGTTTTCCCTGAACAATTCTGAGTTTCGGAGGAAAAGAAGCCTGAAACTTGGGAGCGGTTGAGAATGTAGGGGAGTCTTTGAACTTTAGAAATAGGTGAGCAACATTTGATTCCTATTCAGCCCAAGTACAGCAGGAGCTGATCTGCTGAAGGACCGACCTGGCTTCAGAGGTTGCTACATTATTAATCAGTGACTTAATATGCCAACAACATGCTTCTATGAGCATCAAACCTTTCAGGCTAAGGTTTAGAGAACGGTTTTGGCTAAAGGTGAGAGAAAATTATACAAGGCTAAAATGTTTGTAATGTGTTTTTCATTCAAAAAGTTTAGAATCCTGAGAAATTCATATCCTTTCAAATGGATATGCAACATTTTGAGAGTTTTAAATAGATAAAAAAAAAACATGCTTAAACTATACATTGTGATCATTATTTCTCTCTCTCTCTCTCTGTGTGTGTGTTCAATTTTAGATTGTTTGTTGCTTAGTCAAAGCCTAACCAAGTCATCTCAATAGCAAAAATTTCCTAGTTTACCCAAATTCGCCCTATATATATATAAATGGAACATCCGCTGCTCAGCACTGTGCAGTAATGTTTTTCTATGTTGTCCCTGTTAAACAATAATTAAATAAATAAAATGTTTAGGTGACCTTTGGAAATTTTCTGCTGGCTATCCAAGATTATATAAGCTTGTTTGGCTCTATCTCTTATTATTTTTTTAATTGCTGCTTTTATTCCCTGTCATATGTTCACCACATGTTTGTTGATCAATTTCGTCATCTGGTATTTTCTGCTCATTACATTCAACGTTTCTTGTAACTTCTACTTATTCCCTTTGTCTCACCGTTTAGAGAAACAGTGAATCACTGCCATCCTCGCCAGTTGACGGAGGTTATTTAGTGTCCATTCCTCCACTGGTTCCTCAGCTGTCAGATGCAGAAAAAATATCTATCCTGCACGCTGCGCTCAAGGAGTGTCTGCGACTTCTGGAAGATGTCATTACCCGGGAGGATGCAGACTTTTCCGATGAAGACAGCGAGTACAAGAGAAAACGGAAAACTGTGAGGGATCGTCTGGGGCACCTGTTGGCAAGCACAGAGCAGCTACTAGTGGATGGCCAGAAATTTGAAGCTAAAGTTAAAGAGGTGCTCATGTTATATTTAGCCAGCCATTTAAATATAATGTTGCTCTGTTTTCTCATAAATGTGAAGCTGTTGTAAAGCATAAATAATCTGTCTGTGCTTGTGTGAAAGGAGCTGGATGGTCAAGCGGTTCGTGGGAGCTTCGGTCTGAAGATGTGGATTGTGCGAGTGCTGCAGGACCTCGTTCACTGGACTGGCCAAACATCTGACACCCTCCGCTCTCTGCCAGCAGAGATGGAGAAAGCACCAAAGACAATGTCCCGAAGGACAAGAAGAGGTGCCGAGAAAATAAGGAAGTGAGACTGGATATGTGATGAAAAAAGAGAACGAATGGGTGGAGAGGAAGAGGACAGTATGATAAGAAATGAGGAGAAGGAATTTCATTACAGCATGGAGAATGTAGAGAGTCAGAAAATCTGGATGCAGTCACTGGAATTCAGCATTCCAGCATGTGGAAAGCAGGAGGGGAGGGTTTTGGAGATATTATTTTATGAAAGTTATTTTAATATATTTCTTGGTCATTAAAATTAGATTTTAAACTGTAGCAATGAATGTAAATACCTTTAAAAATTAATCAAAACTCTTATATATACTGTATGTTTTATTACCTTTTGAGATTGTTGACATTTAGATTGTTCAGTCATAGCAGACACTGCAGACCTTTTTTTATTTTTTTAACCATGATGATCAAAGTGAGTTGGCGAATATATCCTATTTTTGTTTTGCATTTCAAAATTACTGTATGCATTTATTTGTATCTATAAGGGATAGTTCGCACAAAAATGTACATTCTGTCATCATTTACTCACCTTCATGTCATTCCAAGCCTGTATTGTTAAATCTGCATTATTTTCCTTTGTGGAACACAAGAGAAAATATGGAAATGTTGGTAGCACTTTACAATAAGATTTTATTTGTTAACATTAGTTAACTGAACTTCCACAAAAAGTATTAATCCTAGCTAATCTTAATTTCAACATATACAAACATGTTTTTTTTTTATCAAAAATTGTATCTGTTAACATTACTTAATGCACTGTTAACTAACATAAACAATGAACTACTGTATTTTTTATTACCTAACATTAAAAGTTAATAGTTCACATGAACTTATGCATTAACTAATATAGTAACGTATAAGACTTTACTGTAAACTGTTACCAAAATGTCTGTCTCTTCCTCTCTCTCTCTTTTTTTTTTTTTGTACAATGCAATTTGTTGATGTTTTGTTTGACACCAGCGTTCCTAAAAATATCTTTGTACAGATTTGGAAGGACATGAGTAAATGATGAAGGAATATTCAGAATATAATTTTTTTGGTGGACTCTCCCTGGAAATTTCTTCTTAAAAAGATCATCTACTGTTACAAATATCTAGAATAATCTACTGTACAAACAATGATGTGTAGCTTTAAAAAGCTACTTCTTCGCATTTATCATTCAAATGCTTCTCATTCCTGTTACATTTGCAGTGTGCAGTTATTAAGTGTACCATCTGTTGATGTTTGTTTGGATTAATCCCCCCATCCACACTTAGGAAACACTCATGCCCTCTGCTGGCTACATAAAGTTCTGCTTTTTTATTCCAGGTCAATTTGTCAGATGTCTTTTTAGACTGGTCTTACTGACAGAGAAAAGTGTACAGACAAGGCCTTTTTTGTGATGATTGAAGTCGTTGCACCTTTACACTGATTTTAGGTGTTCAATATCTACTCAAAATCTATATCTTTGCAAGCCTGTGTCCGTCTTTGATTTGGTGACATACTGTACAGAGGAATTCTGGTGGAAGAGCATTAATGATTCAGCACCTGGTTACTGTATAAAGAGACGGGAATTGGTGAAGAAAGAAAAACACTACCATATAATATTTTATTATTAATATATGCATTTTAAACTTGCACTGCAATAAATGGCAATATCTGAGCTGTCATTCAAACAAGTTGCTGTCAATAACTTAGTTTTGTGACTTTTTGTATGTGTGTTTTATATGTGTGTACAACTGTGATAAAGGAAAAGAAGGATGTGTGTGTTTGGAAAAGAGGGGTGGAGTTTATGTTTGTGATCTGAGTGTGTGTGTGTGTGTGTGTTATTGGAAGAGAGGCAGGATGCCTGTGAAAGGGGGAGGGTTGTGTTTGTGTGTATTTGTCTGAGTATGCATGTGCAAGTGAGTTACAAAGTGAGAGAGAATGTGACTGTATATGTGATGTGTGCGCATGAGGCAGGATGTGTGTGAGAGAATGAAAGGGGGAGGGGTGTGTTAAAGAGAGCGTGTGTGTGTGTGTGTGTGTGTGTGTGTGTGTGTGTGTGTGTGTGTGTGAGGCGAGAAAGGGGGAATGTGTGTGCGCTTGCGTAGGAGGGAGAATCTGTGTGAAAGTCAGATTGTGTGTGTGTGTGTGTGTGAGTGTGGAAACACATGCCTTTGTGAGATCTACAGTGTGTGTGTGTGTGTGTGTGTGTGTGTGTGTGTGTGTGATTGAATATGAGGACACAAATGTGTATACTGACATGAGTATTAAAACGTAAATGTGGTTTATGAGGACACTTCCTGTGTCTTTGTAAACCAAATGCTTAAAAAATGTACTAAACTGTGTTTTTTTTAATTCAAAAATGCCAATAGTTTTCTGTGAGAGGTAGGGTTAGGCTAACAAATACAGTTAGGAAATACAGTTTATAAACCCCATTACGTCTATGGAGAGCCCCTGTAAACCACATATACAAGTGTTTTGTGTGTGTTTGTGGTTCTGGTATTCCCCACGTTATGGGGACCGAATGACCCAATAAAGATAGTAATACCAAATTTTGACCTTGTGGGGACATTTTTTTGGTCCCCATGAGGAAACAAGCTTATAAATCACAAAGATTGAAGTTTTTTTTTTTAAATCTAAAGTGTTCTGTGAGGGGTAGGGAAAGGGGATAGAAAATACAGTTTGTACCGTATAAAAATTATTATGCCTGTGGAATGTTCCCGTGAAACATGGAAACCCAATGTGTTTGTATGGTCAAAAGAGATCGAAGGGTGAATTACTACTTGACAATAACGTATATATATATAGTGTGTAATATGATTTGAAATGTGTATATGTAGAAGTGTTACATATCCATATGTGCAATTTAAAAGATTGTTATCTGATCATTACATGCATGTGAATGTGTATGTTTGAGTGTTTTTGCATACTAGTCTCAGATTGTATGGACACTTGTAAACTGTCTGTCTGTCTCTCTCTGTGTGTGTGTGTGTGTGTGTGTGTGTGAGTGAGTGAGTGAGTCTGTGATGGTCCGTGTGTGTGTGCGTGCGTGTGTGAGAGATGAGAGTGGGGGAAGGGTGTGTTTAGATGTGTGCGTCAGAGGTTTGTGGTGTGATAGAGAAATCCAGAATAGTCTTCATATGAATACATAATTTGAAAATATTTTCGGAGCGCATATGGATAGCTCATATCAGTTCAAATTTTTTATTGAAAATGGCATTTAGGTATTGAAGAGTATATAAATACATTGTATTATGAAAACGTGATATTTTTCTCCATTGCATAGCCCTTATTTATCAACATCGAGCGCATAATTGCGGCAAACTACTCGGGGGTAGCAGTAGAGAACTGTATCTACGACTACGTTAACATAAAAAAAACTATAACGTATAGAGTGTTGTTGTTATTTGATTAAAGTTAGTCAGGAATTAAATGAAGGTGAAATATTTATTCTGCCGTAATATGAAAAAAACACAGCAACAGACCTGTCAATATTATCTGATGAGTACAATCAACTTCGCTTAGAAACAGATATACCACCCCGACCTATACTAGAGGTTGCAACCATTTCTTTAAAATGGGGGAGTTTAGGTTTCTATGTTTTCATAATTCAAATAATTTCCCACCAGCAATAAAACCAAAATTAAATGTTATAAAGCAGGTGGGTTCGAACAAAAATGCCTATCGAAGTATTTACAAGTTCTGAATTACAAGCGCACTGGTTGTCCGACCGCTCGTCCTCCCCTAGCGTCTGAGTGAATGGTATCGTCTGGAAGAACCTCTACTAGAGAGGGAGAGCGCAAGCGCTGCTCGTGAGAGGACAGCACTCATCAGCGGGAATGGCGGAGACCGTTCGCTCGCTCTTCGACAACCAGGAGCCGCCGACGCTGGACAGCAACGGAGAGAGCAGCAAACCGCCACAGCCGCGAGGGTGAGGGAGTGAACAGACGCGAGAAAGAAGTAACATTTCCAGAGATGACACTGACTTTAAAGCTCAGAAACGTCTGCCAGATATAATGTCACTTTTATGTTAACGTTACGACAAAATTATAGTAATGACTGAAGTTTTTAAAATAGTTGTAGATAAACAATAAGGTAAACAAAGCTAAAGAAATGTTTTATTTATTCAGTTTTAAAGTTAAGTTGTTCTTTATAAAGAACGTTATTGCTCTGTTGTCACTGGAATCAGGTGTGTGTGTGTGTGTGTGTGTGTGTGTGTGTGTGTGTGTGTGTGTGTGTGTGTGTGTGTGTGTGTGTGTGTGTGTGTGTGTGTTTT